>NC_064642.1:169289673-169464673 GCF_023864345.2 Schistocerca serialis cubense
CCCTTACCAGGTTGGATTAATAGAAGAGATAGACATGATCCAGCGAAAAGCAGCGCGATTCGTCATGGGGACATTTAGTCAGCGCGAGAGCGTTACGGAGATGCTGAACAAGCTCCAGTGGCGGACACTTCAAGAAAGGCGTTACGCAGTACGGAGAGGTTTATTATCGAAATTACGAGAGAGCACTTTCCGGGAAGAGATGGGCAACATATTACTACCGCCGTCATATATCTCGCGTAATGATCACAACGAAAAGATCCGAGAAATTAGAGCAAATACGGAGACTTACAAGCAGTCGTTCTTCCCACGCACAATTCGTGAATGGAACAGGGAAGGGGGGATCAGATAGTGGTACAATAAGTACCCTCCGCCACACACCGTAAGGTGGCTCGCGGAGTATAGATGTAGAAATGAATAGGAAGCGCAGGGAAGCTAATACGAAATGGCTCCATGAAAATGTAAAGAAATTGAAAAAGAAATGATTTCTGGAAGGACTGACACAGCATGTAGAAGGAAAATAAATGTTTTCTGGAAAGACTGAAGCAGCATATAGAAAAGTCAAAACAACCTTCGGTGAAATTAAAGCAAGGGTGATCACATTAAGACTGCAATGGGAATTCCACTGTTAAATGCAGAGGAGAGAGAGAATAGGTTGAAAGAGAACACTGAAGGTCTCTATAGAGGGAAGATTTGTATGATGTGATAGAAGACGAAACAGGGGTCGATGTAGAAGAGAGAGGGGATCCAGTATTAAAATGGTTCATTGGCTCCGAGCACTATGGGACTTAACTGGCTCTCTGATCACTATGGGACTTAAGATCTGAGGTCATCAGTCCCCTAGAACTTAGAACTGCTTAAACCTAACTAACCTAAGGACATGACACACATTCATGCCCGAGGCAGTATTCGAACCTGCGACCGTAGTGGTCGCGCGGTTCCAGACTGAAGCGCCTAGAACCGCTCGGCCACATTGGCCGGCGATCCAGTATTAGTATTAGAATTTAAAAGACCTTTGGAAGACTTAAGATCGAATAAGGCAGAAGGGATAGATAAAATTCCGTCGTAATTTCTAAAATCATTGGGGGAAGTGGTAACAAAACGACTATTCACGTTGGTGTGTAGAATCTATGAGCCAGGCTGTGTGTCATCTGACTTTCGGAAAAAATATCATCCACACAATTCCGAAGACTGCAAGAGCCGACAACAGCGAGAATTGTAGCACAGTCAGGTTAACAACTCATGCCTCCAAGTTGCTGACAAGAATAATGTACAGAAGAATGGAAAAGAAAATTTAGGATGTTTTAGCTGCTTTTGTAGGATGTTGGGTTAGGGAGGAGACCAGACAGCAAGGTCATCGGAAGACCTAAATCAGGATGGCCGGACGCGGGATTGAACCGTCGTCCTCCCGAATGTGAGTCCAGTGTGCTAGCCACTGCGCCACCTCGCTCTGTGCAGCTTTACTATTCACGGCAAACATCGATTTTGTTAGTTGCTAGGATACAGCCGTTGGGAAGAAAGTATTCCAAGTTTATCACTTGCTGGACCATTTAGGTTTGGGATCAACAATTATTATTTTCTGCTTTTTCAGTCCCACATGTCTACACAGACCTCCTTAGGAGAATTATAATTATCTTTACACAGTACTGGTTACTTCATCCACCACACGTTGCATTGTTGAGTTTAGAGGAACAAAGGAATCAAGATACAACTAGTTACACGTCTGAGAATTTTTCTCACTTTCATTGTCGTCGCGCCACCGCTCCGCCGCCGTCTGGCGACATGAACCTGGAAGCAGGACGCGCTTGCCTTGCGCTGGAGTCCTCGCAGACAGCATCCTCGCCTCTTACAGGGACGCTCGGAAGTGAAGCTCCTCTGCTTTAAAACAGCAGAGAGAACTTTCCATTCATTCACTACATTACGTCATAAAATTCACCTGCCGAAAATGTATACTGTTATGGATAACATTTCATAAATAATTAGTTCATCTCATGCTATCTACGTAGTTGAGAATTCCTGTATCATTATAACTCGTCCATTGCGATTTTTCCATTACTACACCACTATTAGTAAATCAAATGTATACGCCTAATTTTACGGGGATCTTAGTCAATAATAAACACACGTGCAGAAAGGACGGACTATATTTCACTCCGAAATCCATTGTAAACCCCTCTCATCGTACAGCCGGAACTTATGTAAGCCTCTCAACAGCAATTATCTTTGCCACATATAGACGTTTGTGCCCTAATAGAACATGTATGGATAAGATTTCGCATTACTGCTTCGCTTACTCACTGCCTCTGCCCCCTGTATTTATGTTGCTTATATTACTTCCTGAGATGCTCATTATTTGTTTTTTCATGTGATGTTGTTGCGAGTGTTCTTTATTTATTGGAGATGCAATGCCTAATTTGAAATCTTTTATTAGTCCGTGATTCATGTAATTACTTTACCACTGTTATCACTGACCACCACAATTTAATGTCAAGACTTAACCGGACAGTAGGGAGCAGAGTTGGAAAGTACTTAAGTCTGAATGTGACTCGAATCCTGCAGCTTACGTCACGTGAAATTATGAATGATTTTTGTGTCAGGCGCTTCACTGAGTTCGTTTGTCACAATGACTGTTTCTATCATCTTAAGCCATTTCATACATACATGTTATCTAGCCCTAGATTTTTAATCCATATACCCGTGTCTTGTCTTCAACCGAACACTCACCTGTTTTATAAGAATTTAATGTTGATGATACACCATTCAATGACTCCTTGTTGAGGAACAGAATAAAGAACATCGAACCACGTAAATTCTGATTTCACTATCCGGTCTGTCTGCGTACTAATTTATATCAGCCCCATTAATCCTTTCCTAGGTCCAAAGAGTTACTTGAAGGCTAATAATACCGCAACCGTAGTAAGTTTCATCATCTAACTTCGGACTGAACAGACAACCTCCGCAGTGCGCAATGTGAAGGCTGCTCTGGGAATCGTCGATTAAAGATGAAATTAGGTGCTTCCTGTCTATCTAAAACACCGTTCCCTAAGGCACCCAAGCCTTACTAACCCTCACCTCCCATTATCCTATAGCCATCCTTTATCGAAACGAAACAATTCTTTTTTTGTTTATTCATTGTTGTGCCTATTCCAGACGTCTAAGAGAAGCCATTTTCATCGAGTTATGCGCTAATAGTTCACACATGTATCCTGCAACAAGTGTCTGCACCATTATACAAATTTGTAATTGAACGTGCTACTGTGAAGAACTTCATGAGTACTCAGAAACTGTTGTTACGTTGTGTCTTTCGCCTTTGGCGATACGTAGTGTGCCGAGCCAGACAGCTGAATATTTTGTGATTTTGTTCCTTATACCTGTCGTGCTAAGTTCACCCCGAAAACATGCAGGGATTACATGCTGATGCATCAACCGCAAATCTTAACCACTTGGAAGCTAGCGAAAGAGTACTGAGTGTCTTCTAAGAACCTCTCTGTCACCAAACCAGCCAACCGAGTATCCGTTAGCAATAGCTGGAAACGATACATCGGCGTCCTAATCTCGTAATGAACTATAGCACTGTGCCAGTCAGTATTAGATTCCACTAGTGTTTTGCATTGCATTGTTTCTGTGACTAGGTGCACCCTTGTGAGGAAGTGTACTGGCTGCCAACCCTAGTGACGTACCACGAGCCAGTGATGTTCAAAATATGTAGATAAAGTTACCTATTTCTACCCAACATGTCAACCTGAATTGCACCAACTTCATCGTGTTGCGTGACTTGGCCAGCTTACCACTTTTTTTAGCTGTAGACGTACAAACGTAATAGTTGCATCTTTGCTAAGGATTACTTCTGTTTGCACCTTGATATCTGTTTGGATGCAGCCAGTACGAAAAAGCACGCTTACTAGCGGAAATCGCTAGATACAGTTACCTATTACTACCCAACATGTCAACCTGAATTACACCAACTTCATCGAGTTGCGTGACTTGGCCAGCGTACCACTTTTTTTAGCTGTAGGCGTACAAACGTAATAGTTGCATCTTTGCTAACGATTACTTCTGTTTGCACCTTGATATCTGTTTGGATGCAGCCAGTGCGAAAAAGCACGCTTACTAGCGGAAATCTCTTAGCCTTTTACGCTCATAAGCAGCAGCCAGATATATTCCGTGTCATAATCCTATGATAACTGTCAACCTACCAAGTTCTTTTCCACTTTCTTGTTTTGAATTGTAGCACTTAGAATAATTATTCCAGAGCCGTAGACATCCACCTGTCACATAGAACTTAGCTTGTACGGCGAACATATAAAATGTCATCTCAAACACTTCCTGTCACTCCTACGGCCTTTGAGACTTATGAATGTCAGTAGAGTTAAGCAAGAATTGTAGCTTGAGATTCATTTATACACATAGTAGCTTAAGATGGGAAATTCATACACATAAATGTGGTGTCACCGCCAGACACCACACTTGCTAGGTGGTAGCTTAAATCGGCCGCGGTCCATTTAGTACATGTCGGACCCTCGTGTCGCCACTGTGTGATCGCAGACCGAGCGCCACCACAAGGCAGGTCTCGAGATACGGAATAGCACTCGGCCCAGTTGCTAGCGACTACACTGACGAAGCCTTTCTCTCATTTGCCGAGAGACAGTTAGAATAGCCTTCAGCTAAGTCCATGGCTACGACCTAACAAGGCGCCATTAACCGTATCTGAAGATAGTCTTATTTGTATTATCAAGAGCGATGTACCACAAGGATAAATAAAAGATAAGTATTCGAGGAGCTGCATACTTTTCTTATTAGCATTCACTCCTTATCCTGTTCCAAAATTCACGCCCGTTTGCGTTAGATTTCGGCCTCCTCTATCTACAAGGTGTTGGCACATTTGCCAACACCACATCAATAATACCTTAGGCCATCGTAGAGCAAGATTTAACACATATTTTACATGTTGAAACGAAACTCTTCCTAGTAGGTTAGCTGTGCAGAGAATTACGTACACGTTATTGTGTTACCACAGTATTATGTAACCCTTTTACACGTAACCCTGCTGCTTTTGTAAGCTCCCTCCCAGGGCCTGTACTAAAATCCCCATCCGGTGCAAATCACAGACAGGCTGTGGAGCTGTCGGTCAGAGGAACTCCCGGGTCGAGCATGCAGTTCCACAACAGTCGACTTAGGCCAAATATTGCGATGTTGTATATTAACTTTGATTAATAAAAAAATGTATAATTTTATCTGTATTCCAGAACTGTTGCTCTTTTGTCTTTGAGTGAGATACTTAATTTCTGGTTTACAGCTTTGATGTTAGTGCATTTTAAATACTGGAATTCACAAAGAGAGTGAACGTTTTTGTGAGAAATGGTTTTGTAAAGCGCACACAATATATATATATATATATATATATATATATATATATATATATATATATATATATATATATATATATATATATATAAGAAATGCAGATGATAAATGGGTATTCATTGAACAAATATATTATACTAGAACTGACGTGTGATTACATTTCCACACAATTTGAGTGTATAGATCCTGAGAAATCAGTACCCAGAACAACCACCCCTGGCCGTAACAACGGCGCTGATACGCATGGGCATTGAGTCAAACAGAGCTTGGATGGCGTGTATAGGTACAGCTGCCCATGCAGCTTCAACACGATACCACATTTCATCAACAGTAGTGACTGGCGTATTGTGACGAGCCAGTTGCTCGGCCACCATTGACCAGACGTTTCCAGTTGGTGAGAGATCTGGAGAATGTGCTGCCCAGGGCAGCAGTCGAACATATTCTTTATCCAGAAAGGCCCGTACAAGACCTGCAACGTGCGGTCGCGCATTAACCTGCTGAAACGTAGGGTTTCGCAGGGATGAAATGATCGAATGTAGGGTAGAGCAATGGGTCGTAACACATCTGAAATGTAACGTCCACTGTTCAAATGCTGTCAAAGCGAACAAGAGGTGACCGAGACGTGCAACCAATGGCACCCCATACCATCACGCCGGGTGATGCGCCAGTTTGGCGATGACGAATACATGCTTCCAATGTGCGTTCACCACGATATCGCCAAACACGGATGCGACCATCATGATGCTGTAAACGGAACCTGGATTTATCCGAAAAAATGACGTTTTGCCATTCGTGCACCCAGGTTCGCCGTTGAGTATACCATCGCAGGTGCTGCTGTTTGTGATGCAGCGTCAAGGGTAACCGCAGCAGCCATGGTCTCCGAGCTGATAGTCCATGCTGCAGCAAACGTCGTCGAACTGTTCGTGCACATGGTTGTTGTCTTGCAAACGTCCCCATCTGCTGACTCAGGGATCGAGACGCGGCTGCACGATCCGTTACAGCCATGCAGATAAGATGCCTGTCATCTCAACTGCTAGTGGTACGAGGCCGTTGGGATCCAGCACTGCGTTCCGTATTACCCTCCTGAACCCACCTATTCCATATTCTGCTAAAGTCAATAGATCTCGACCAATGCGAGTAGCAATGTCGCGATATGATAAAACGGAATCGCGATAGGCTACAATCCGACCTTTATCAAAGTCGGAAACGTGATGGTGCGCATTTCTCCTCCTTACACGAGGCATCACAACTTTGTTTCATCAGGCAACGCCTCTCAACTGCTGTTTGTGTTTGAGAAATCGGTTGGAAACTTCCCTCATGTCAGCACGTTGTAGGCGTGCCAGTAATATATATTCTTCTGAGCTGAAAGAGAATAGTCGATACACTACGAATTACCGTTAACAAGATAATTTGTTTGGTTGCGCTCAGAACGGTTAGAAGCGGACAGGCGAAGTTGGGGCATCCGTTCGTTTTGAAGCAAAATTTCATGTTAAACTACAACGACAATTTATTGAGATTCGGTATACAGGGTTGGTGGCTGTATTCAGACCGGGAGCCAGCAGAGAAGAGAGCGTCGCCTTCGGGGCTACGTCTCTTCGCTGATCGCCACAGGAGCTCACGTCATACATCCCCCGCACACTATTCGTTCCCTCCTAGCGGACCGTGGAAGTAGCTGCGCCATGCACTCAGAATTTTTACCCATGGGTAGCTGAATGGTACCCACATCGACAGCTCATGGCTCAAATGGCTCTGAGCACTATGGGACTTAACTTCTGAGGTCATCAGTCCCCTAGAACTTAGAACTACTTAAACCTAACTAACCTAAGGACATCACAAACATCCATGCCCGAGGCAGGATTCGAACCTGCGGCCGTAGCGGTCGCGCGGTTCCAGATTGTAGCGCCTAGAACCGCTCGGCCACCCCGGCCGGCACAGCTCATGGCGTGGCCGTGGTGACTGGCCAGGCAAAGCCAACTTTGAGCAGGTTCTCTACGTTGCTAAAGTTGAAAGGCAGATAGAACATTTGAAAAATTTGTTTTTTTTCCTACCATAATTTCTTCTGCACAATCCTCGCCCTTCTAGAAGGGCAGCAATTACAATTTGAAGTTTTTTAAGGAAGTTTGAAATTGCTCCCTCAGACAGTGTGGTGTCGGGCATAAGGGCGTTACAGACTAAAAGGTGGTAAAAGCTCTGCTTTTACTTTAAGTTACTTAATTTGCAAGGGCACTCTATAGTCACAGTCTAACGTAATATTCGCGACACTCCTTTTATTTTTTCTTACCCCCAGCGACAGCAGCGCCCAAGTGGCCGGCAAACTACACTTCTAAATGTGATAAGGTATGAATGCTAACACTAACGTTTATATTGGTTTGTAACATAGTGTTTGGAATAGGAAGTGTTCATAGTGCTATACTAATCGACAATAGCTTAGAAATTACACCACATAATGTTTGCACTAGGGAGAGCATGCAGTGACATAAAAATCGACAGTAACTTACAAATTACACCACATCTATGATTACTTAATTTCCTAAGCTTCAAAATGGTTCAAATGGCTCTGAGCACTATGGGACTTAACATCTATGGTCATCAGTCCCCTAGAACTTAGAACTACTTAAAGCTAACTAACCTAAGGACAGCACACAACACCCAGCCATCACGAGGCAGAGAAAATCCCTGACCCCGCCGGGAATCGAACCGGGGAACCCAGGCGTGGGAAGCGAGAACGCTACCGCACGACCACGAGATGCGGGCAATTTCCTAAGGATCCTGCGAGTACGAAACGGTGCATTACAGAACAGTTTATTTACGATTCTCTTGTAACGTTCAGACCTTTACTGAATAATTTCGTTTTCCTTTACTAACAAAAAATTGGTGGTAAACGCGAGAAGACTTGGCCTTTCACAGAAGAATGTTGTGTATCTACCCAACAAAGAAGACTTTTGTTCGCTTTCAGCCAAATCAGTGAATATGAAACGTAGGAAACCTATATGGAGTGTAATACCTACATTATTTAATGTATCAAATGAGCCACTACAACTGCAGTTTAAGGGAAAAACCTCAGAAACGTGATAATAATAAATCGTCGAAAGCAATAAAACTTTTTCCCAACAGAGGAGATTGTTGCTAAATCTGAGCCACAAGAGTCTTCAACACATTCGCTTTTGAAGCAAAAGTAATTACATTTACAAAAATATTCGTGAGTGTGTGTGTGTGTGCGTTTGTGTGTGTGTGTGTGTGTGTGTGTGTGTGTGTGTGTGTGCATCGGTCTCGAGACTTACACACTACTTAAGCTAACTTATGCTAAGAACAACACACATCCTTGCCCGAGGGAGGACTCGAACCTCCTGCGGGAGTGGCCGCGCAAAACAAAAAAAAGGGGCAATAGAAAGTCGAGCGAAGTGTAAGCAAGGGCAAATCATTGGACTCCAGAAAAAAAAATTGTGTGCCAAGAAAAGTGCCTATGATAATAACTGCAGGCAACAGCAGTAATATATACTTCTCATGCATGAAATGTGTTTATATTCTATTGTTTTCAGCGGAGTGAGCTGCAAATATTGACATATTCGAAAGTATTTCTTCATGAATGAGCTGTATCTTATGTCATTGAATCAGTGTGATTCGCCTGTTTTTAGACGTATTTTACGTTAATTCATGTCTCTTGGTAACGTACTAACTCATGGAACGCAAAAATGCAACAACTATTTCGTTACTTAAGTATAAAACAATTAATAACAAACTTTAATGTTACAAACCATTTGACCGCCTGCTTTCTGAACGTTTGAAGCGCTGGTGTCGCTCCAGTTGTCAATCAGTAAAAACTTTCGCATCAGAGAGTGTAGTGAGTGTATTTATTAGACTGCGCTATATTCCTAAGTCTACAATATATCGGTAACTGATAATGGCTGCTGCATGATGTATGGCGACTGACCATACTAATACGTACTTGGTTGCAGCAGGGCTGCGAAGGGGACCCAGAGTACCTGCGACGCCGGCATAGCAGTGGTGGTACGGCCGCAACACCTCAGTGGGTCGCCGATAGTTTCCAGAGGACTCACAGGTAACAGCTTATCAGCTGGAATATAGGTCAAATTATACATTTTTATCAATCAAGATTGCAGTATTTGACCTAAGTCGACCGTCGTGCAACGCGAACCGAGCATTCATCTAACCACCATCTCTACAGCCCGTCTATGATTTGCACCACCGCGCGGCATTAGCCGAGCGGTCTAGGGCGCTGCAGTCATGGAGTGTGCAGCTGGTCCCCTGCGGAGGTTCGAGTCTTCCCTCGGGCATGGATGTGTGTGTTTGTCCTTAGGATAATTTGCGTTAAGTAGTGTGTAATCTTACGGACTGATGACCTTAGTAGTTAAGTCCCATAAGATTTCACACACATTTGAACATTTTTTTGATTTGCACTGGATGGGTTTCGCATTGCCGCGTCGTTTGGTGAACCACGAAACACAGAAAAAGTGCAATGCGATAAATCCAGTCTCACACGACAAAAATTAATAACTTCGTAAAATACACAGGCAAAGATATCCAAGCCGAAAATTGTAGCTTGAACTATGTGCAACGTAATAATGACACAACTTGGAAATATGGAAAAGTCTTGATCGCACTGTTGTTTAGTAAGTGTTAGGCGCAAATTGTCATCGTCAGACAAAAGTCTTGATCGCACAACTCTTTATTAAGCGTTACGCGTTTCAGAATTTCATCATAAGACTGCGGCCGCCTGATGATGATATTTTGAAACGTGTAACGCTTAACAAAGGACTCTACAATCAAGATTTTTCAATATTTCCTAGTTGTGTCAAATCTGGATGTTCGCCTGCTCTACCATGGATTCATTTCCCTATCAAGTAATGGTAACGTTAATGCATGATTTACAAAGAAACAGAGTGCTGTAATCGGGTTTCGAATTCGAAGAACCCGTCCACGCAATGTGCTCCCTCTCCTTATCACAACAAAGCCAGACCACACACTTGCACAGCGACATCTGCAACAATTCGACTCCTGGGGTTCAGTGTCAGCGATCATTCTCCGTACAGTCTCGGCTTGGCACCATCCGATTTTCATCTGTGTCCGAAACACAAAGAAAAACTTCGTGGTCTTCACTTTGATAGTGATGAAGCGGTTCAAGCACGACTGTGTGTGGCTCTGTCAATAAAATCAAACATTCTGTAGTGCTGGTACCAACAAACTGGTCTCTTGTTGGGAGAGATGTGTTAGTCGCAAGGGTGAATATGTTGACAAATAAATCTGTAGGAATGAAGAATGGAGACGTAGAACGTTAATAACGTTTGTTTTATTTAAAAAGATTTAAGAGTTTTAACATAAAAAATTCGGAGCCTTTACTTTTCCGTACGCTATCCTACATGGTGATAATGATGATATAGAAAAAAACAAATATTTGGTCTCGTCACCGATTTGCAGAAGCACTACAAATACTAATGCCATAGTTAACTTCGATGACATTACAGTTTTTAACCAGTTTTGTCGAAATTAATCACTATTAGGTATGAGAAGTTCATCAGTTCGATTGATATCATTCATCGGTTTTTTCACCTTTGTCTTACTTTAGACAAAAGACTGTCAGGGAGCTCAGGATACTATCTCAATATTCTTTCCGAGGAGACTTTTACGTCAACGTTCTCCAGAAACAGCTGTCCAGAGTGTCAGTTTACCTTCTCCAGGTCTAACGATGTCATTTTGTCCCCTGTTGTTCCTTTCTCGTGTTTCATCCGCCCGTTCGATGGGGAGAAAAATAGCCAGCGACTGCGAGCCTCATTAATAAGAGCGAACAGCATTTTTGAACAACACGACGGGTACTTGTAGATTTTATTTGTTGCTGGTGTGCTATTAAAAGGGTTACATAAATACGCCACGTCAGGCGCTACCTTTAACAAACTGAAGTGAACTGCTAAATTTTAAATATGTTGTCGGCAGTTCTTCGGAACATGATACAACGTTCTTGTTGTGAGACGGGAATATAAGGCATATGCTAAGGTAAAGTATTTTCTGAGAAACCAAACTGTACTGTGCCTCACCGACAATGAGAAAGGAGATAATTTTTCACAAAATACAGTATCTATCCCTTTACGAAGAGTTACGTTTTTCATACACCCCGCAGACTGTTGTTACTAAGCTTGTTTACTTCATGTAGCTATATATCCGGTTTTTTTTATAATAAGTCACAGAGTTACGTCGTTTCATCTTACTGATGGTTTTCGCGTGTCTAACCAATGCTAGCTGTTCCTCTGTGTTACATGTGACATTAGTGTTACGTTGTAAATGGATAATTTCACACCTTGTAATTGTAACTTATAATCATTCCATATTTGTATTTAGTGGTGTTAATGTTGAAGTTTATTTTATACCCATTTATAAATGACTTATAATTCTACATTACTTTTTGTGTTTAATAGCTCATTTAATATCACTGTTAAAATATATTAAGTAGACATAGTGGTAATTACAAAATGTTCAAATGTGTGTGAAATCTTATGGGACTTAACTGCTAAGGTCATCAGTCCCTAAGCTTACGCACTACTTAACCTAAATTATCCTAAGGACAAATACACACACCCATGCCCGAGGGAGGACTCGAACCTCCGCCGGGACCAGCCGGGTAATTACATTTGGTAGTTATGTGTGCTATCATATACAGGGTGTTTTCGTCATGGCGTGCGAAAATGTAACATGACATAGGGAATACCCCACTGAACAATTTGAGGTAGGGTACCTGGGGTCGGAGAAGCCAGGTTAAGGAACTATGGAAGTAAACTTGTCTACTGATTTGTCTAGCACTATTGTTTTCTAGTTCATTTACAACTAACGTGTGTACAAGTTTACACGTTCTGCCGTACTGTTGATTTACATTTACATTCTTTATTTCCTAGACAGAAACAAGGAATTTCCAGAATTGTAACTACCTGTGATGTGATTCGAAACACACCAGGCATATTGTTCAAGGTGCGTCAGAATCTTATTCGTTGATGTCATGCTTGCATTAAGGTTGACGGCCTTCGGTTTCAGCACATTTTGTAAGATACAGAACAAATGGTACTTTCATGGTGTCACTGATGGTATTTACAGTTAACTCTAACTAAGGTAAATAAAAAAGTACACAGTAATGATTTTACTCCTATTATCTCCTTAAGCTGGTTTCTTCGATCCCAATTTCCCTGCCTCAAATTGTTCAGTGGAGCAACCTCAATTCTTTGTTAAGTTTTTGTACGCTCTTACGGAAACACTCTATATATGATTATGTCCTACACTGAATGGTCAGAAATAGCCTGAAAAGCCTGTAAGGGTGTCGCAGGGTAGGATCTGCTGAGAAATAATTGTTAAGAACAAAATTAGATACGTTGTGATGTTTTAAATGGCTTTACAGTTAGTCAATCAGGCCGTTGCGCACGCAAATTCGGCTCGCCAGATACGATTAGTGTCTGTCGTTCTCATTGAGTAGATGATAGCGCGTGAGACAGCTCAACCTCTCGCTCGTATTCTTTGGTTACTATCTCCCCGCGTCCAATTTTTGTACTGCTCTCTTCTTCGGTTTTAGGAAACAAAACGAAGAACGCGTTTGGTGAGACTGTCTCTGGGGACTGCTTGAACTTCGGATGCAGTGACCTGACTGGCTGACTCAGCACTGATTAACTCGGAAACGGCCCAGCTTACCGGATATTTTTCTCACCAACCACTTCTCAGAACAACCTACCCTACAGCACCGTTACAAGCTTCTTTTCAGACTGTTTCTGACCACCCCGTATACTTTTCGATGGTACTTTGTCTACAATGCGTTCGCCTTGACACACATATTTTTTAGTGTATCCCCAAGACTGGCTAAGTTTCACAGAAGCTCTAAATTTAGTGCAGACGTCAATGTGAGATGCTTTTAATAGATCCCACAATGAAATATTGTCTCAAAATATAGTAGAAAACCCAAAGAGATTCTGGTCGTATGTAAAGTACACCAATGGCTAAAAACAGTCAATAACGACACTGCGCGATAGCGATGGAAATGTTACCGATGATGGTGCCACTAAAGCGTAGTTACTAACTATAGTTTTCCATAATTCCTTCACGAGAGAAGACGAAGTAAATATTCCAGAATTCGAAACCAGAACAGCTGTTAGCATAAGTGACATAAGAGTAAATATCTTAGGTGTTGCGGAACAAATCACTTAAGAAAGGCAAGTCTTCTGGTCCAGATGGTATACCAATCAGGTTCCTTTCAGAGTATGCAGACACAATAGCACCTTTCTTAGCAATCATATACAACCGCTCACTTGACGAAAGGTCTGTTCCTCAGGACTGGAAAGTAGCGCAGGTCACACAAATATTCAAGAAGGAAAATAGGAGTAACCCATTGAATTACAGAACCACATCACTGGCCTCAATTTGCAGTAGGATTTTGGAGGATATACTATACTCTAACATTATGAATCACCTTGAAGAAAATGAGCCGGCCGCGGTGGTCTCGCGGTTAAGGCGCTCAGACCGGAACCGCGCGACTGCTACGGTCGCAGGTTCGAATCCTGCCTCGGGCATGGATGTGTGTGATGTCCTTAGGTTAGTTAGGTTTAAGTAGTTCTAAGTTTTAGGGGACTGATGACCACAGAAGTTAAGTCCCATAGTGCTCAGAACCATTTTTGAAGAAAATGACTTATTGATAAATAACCAACACGGATTCAGAAAATATCGTTCTTGTGCAACACAGCTAGCTCTTTATTGCCACGAAGTAATGAGTGCTGTCGACAAGGGATCTCAGATCGATTTCATATTCCTAGATTTCCAGGACGCTTTTGATACCGTTCCTCACAAGGGACTATTAATCAAATTGTGTACATGTGGAGTATCGTCTCAGTTGTGTGACTGGATTCGTGATTTCCTCTCAGAGAGGTCACAGTTCGTAGTGATAGACGTAAATCATCGAGTAGAACAGAAGTGATATCTGGCGTTCCGCAAGGTAGTGTCATAGGCCCTCTACTGTTCCTGATTTACATAAATGAACTAGGTTATAATCTGAGCAGCCCCCTTAGTTTTTTTGCAGATGAGGCTGTAATTTACCGTCTAGTAGGATCATCAGACGATCAATTACAATTAGAAAATGAAGTACAGAGATTTTTCTGTATGATGCGAAAAGTGGCAATTAGCACTAAACAAAGAAAGGTGCGAGGTCATCCACACGGATACTAAAAGAAATCCGATAAATTTTGAGTATACGATAAATCGCACAAGTCTGAGTGTAGGGCGGCGGGTGGAATATTAGAATAAATGTTTTGTATTTATGCTGTTTGCCGTTCTCAACACTGGCTCTCTAACTACAATACTGGCAACCAGAAAGTGATTAGCAAAACGTGAAGCCTGTAATTAGAATTCCTAGTGCCCACTTCATCTGAGAAATACATTTATAGCTACAGCTTATAGCTCTGAGGAATTAGGAGATTGTCTGGGATTCATAATCAAAAACCATTCTCTCTAAAATTTTCACTATATTCTGAAAGTCACAGACCAATAAGAATCCACACAATCCAACTACCAAAGCAGTTCAGAGTCTAATGCGCTGATGCAACTATAACTGTTCAAATTAAATTTTTAAGTGAATGCTCGACATAATTTGATGATAATGTTCATCAAACGCCACGCTGTCCTGCGGCGGAACGTGAAAATACGACATACGCAAACTAAAGATAGATCATTAACGTCATCCCAAAATTAACACTTCTCTCGAAAACGATTTCATGGTTACGCGTATCCCGAGTAACTTATTACTGCATCCAAGGCTGTTTATATCAACGATACCGACGCGACGCGACTCCCGGCACAGGTGGTGCGCTAATCAGTGTCTGGAGAGAACTGGGGCCTTTTTCTTCTCGCGCAGCGTTCTTACATATAAGGCCGCGGTGCGGACGGCTACGGCAACGCCTGATCAAATCTGCTCTCCCGGCTAGCCGATGGGCTACTAATGCACCACTTCAAGTTATCGAATAAATCATTGCTTCCTTTGCTGATGGCCGATGAAGCTCTCAATTTAAATGTGCAATCAGCACACACGTAAGTAATCATAATTAAACTCTGACATGGCTAAGTCAAATATTTTGGGCGAGATAATTAATTTAATTACACTACACGCAGTAGACGAGCTCTGAAGTTCTCCTTTGCAGATGCGCTATCGCTATAGTTTTATAGTTATTCAGTTGAAACTTCTCACATGTTTATGATTATAGCGGATCTCCCTTCTACTTAAATTTAAACATCCTAGCTTTATTTATTCGCCTACTTAATCTATTTTGCTTCCTTAATTTCTAAGACAAAAACCAGAAAATCATGAATTTGAACTAAAATTTTAATTTGTGATATCCAGAATACTGTTCCTACTAAATTATTATGCAAAAGGAATCTAAATACAAATTTTTAAGTTTGTAGCTCTTTTCTGCTGTGCCAATGATTTTTACAGAAAAATGTCCAAATTTCGAAACTGGTTAAAGTTATTGAACTGATATTCAACACATATTGATTTAGTATTACTCCTGACATGCTAGAAACGTTTCAGGTTATTTACTTCATTTTAAAGTATTGCGCAATATTTATGACGTCAGAGCTAGTTACAGCGGACTGGCTGGCACACAATGGAAAGACTGATGTGAGTTTTATAAGGCGTGAGTATGCTGCTTCCCTACATCACCCTCTACTTAATTTTTTTGAATGTTAATGAAAAAACTAATTACAAAAAGGGAAGCAAGAGTACTGCTTAACTCCCTATGAAAAATTAAAATTGAAATGTAAATATATAGAAATAAAAAAACTTATAATCTACTTCAGTTATTTAAATTGCTGGCATGTTCACTGCCTCGGAAGCAACATTATCACTCAAAATTTAAGCAAAATGAATGAAACACTTCGGCATACATATTGCCTTAGACAGACAAACACATAAAAATATGTAAAATTATGAAAATCTTAAATCCATTAAATTGTCTGTAAATACTTTTACATACACAAATTCAAAGAAAATAACACAGTTATTCATGATACATAAACAGATAATTATATCTTAGCAGTCTTTTCTAAACCTGAAAGAAAATTTCACAAATCGTGACAATTTCATTTTTACCCACGTGGTTGTAGCTGCTTTGGCTGGCGTTCTACACTTCCATTCACAAGGGTAGAGGAGGGGAAGTTACTACAGTGTGCGTCCTCCACGTTCACTCTAAATTACATGGGGAAAGGGGAGGGGTCACTGTGAGTTGTGTCCAAGTCACTCCATGCTTTCACGCAGCTACCAGGCTGCCATTATCTGGTTTGTCCTGTAGAACAAACAAAAAGAGTGCCTCAGACTCTGTTCACTTAATATCTAAGGGTGGGTCACAATGAAATGGGGATACACACATTTTATCTTTCAATATGTTACTGGAAGAAAGTTAACAGAAAATTCTTCAATTTTACTCTCGCAGTTACTTACCTGTCATAAAATCGGTAAACAAATGGCTCAAAACGCCGTTAGTCACGTACTAGAGAAAATTTATGCTCAAGGCATACAATCATAAATCATATTTCATCTCAATTTATTTTTTCTGGGCCGGAACACTGAGCCAGTGCTCGGTACATTCCTGATTAATCTGTATTTTATTTACTTAACTGACTCATCTTTGATTACCTTATTCTTAGAGATAGTATGAGTATATCTGATTAGCAGTTGTCTTCTCAGCCTCTTTGTACATGTGAGTACCTTGTGGTAATAGTACAGTTCTGAGTGTTCAAAACACACTACGTTTAGTTGACTACTAAATCCACTTATTGTTCCTCTGCTGCTGTGTCAGTTCCACAACTGCAATTATGTACTTACTTCATCGAAGTGTATTTATGCTGAGCTATAAATAATGTTTCACGTCTGCCATTATGTTACTCAATTAAGTTGCTAGTGTATGTACTTATTGAACACTCACTCTGTTAACATTTAACGCATAGGATAGCACATTTGTTTCATATCTATAGTGTATTTCAGTTGATCAGTTTGCTCACGTTGCAATCCATTTCCACTTGACTGGATGCTGAAACCACAGGTAGTCTCTCTCGACCTACCACTAAAGTGCATTAACAAATTATGGTCGAGCGTAATGCTAAATTCCTTAAACCTGTAGGACACCATGAGCTGCTCTGTCTCATCTAACATAAGGGTACCTATGGTCGCGTTGACGCCTCCAACTCATAACCTCAATACATGTAGGTGTGTCCTGTCACACACTACACCAAATAACGGCCAGCTCCAACCTTATAAATATTTCAAGAACGTGTCCTTCACGTCTCAACCACAACCTTAATTACTAAACACCTTTTTCCAAAGCTGTTTCACAGAGGAAGACCGCACTGCAGTTCCTTCTCTAAATCCTCGCACAAACGAAAAAAAGGCTGACATCGAAATAAGTGTCCAAGGAATAGAAAAGCAACTGGAATCACTCAACAGAGGAAAGTCCACTGGACCTGACGGGATACCAATTCGATTCTACACGGAGTACGCGAAGGAACTTGCCCCCCCTTCTAACAGCCGTGTACCGCAAGTCCCTAGAGGAACGGAGGGTTCCAAATGATTGGAAAAGAGCACAGATAGTCCCAGTCTTCAAGAAGGGTCGTCGAGCAGATGCGCAAAACTATAGACCTATATCTCTGACGTCGATCTCTTGTAGAATTTTAGAACATGTTTTTTGCTCGCGTATCATGTCATTTCTGGAAACCCAGAATCTACTATGTAGGAATCAACATGGATTCCGGAAACAGCGATCGTGTGAGACCCAACTCGCATTATTTGTTCATGAGACCCAGAAAATATTAGATACAGGCTCCCAGGTAGATGCTATTTTTCTTGACTTCCGGAAGGCGTTCGATACAGTTCCGCACTGTCGCCTGATAAACAAAGTAAGAGCCTACGGAATATCAGACCAGCTGTGTGGCTGGATTGAAGAGTTTTTAGCAAACAGAACACAGCATGTTATTATCAATGGAGAGACGTCTACAGACGTTAAAGTAACCTCTGGCGTGCCACAGGGGAGTGTTATGGGACCATTGCTTTTCACAATATATATAAATGACCTAGTAGATAGTGTCGGAAGTTCCATGCGGCTTTTCGCGGATGATGCTGTAGTATACAGAGAAGTTGCAGCATTAGAAAATTGTAGCGAAATGCAGGAAGATCTGCAGCGGATAGGCACTTGGTGCAGGAAGTGGCAACTGACCCTTAACATAGACAAATGTAATGTATTGCGAATACATAGAAAGAAGGATCCTTTATTGTATGATTATATGATAGCGGAACAAACACTGGTAGCAGTTACTTCTGTAAAATATCTGGGAGTATGCGTGCGGAACGATTTGAAGTGGAATGTTCATATAAAATTAATTGTTGGTAAGGCGGGTGCCAGGTTGAGATTCATTGGGAGAGTGCTTAGAAAATGTAGTCCATCAACAAAGGAGGTGGCTTACAAAACACTCGTTCGACCTATATTTGAGTATTGCTCATCAGTGTGGGATCCGTACCAGATCGGTCTGACGGAGGAGATAGAGAAGATCCAAAGAAGAGCGGCGCGTTTCGTCACAGGGTTATTTGGTAACCGTGATAGCGTTACGGAGATGTTTAATAAACTCAAGTGGCAGACTCTGCAAGAGAGGCGCTCTGCATCGCGGTGTAGCTTGCTCGCCAGGTTTCGAGAGGGTGCGTTTCTGGATGAGGTATCGAATATATTGCTTCCCCCTACTTATACCTCCCGAGGAGATCACGAATGTAAAATTAGAGAGATTAGAGCGCGCACGGAGGCTTTCAGACAGTCGTTCTTCCCGCGAACCATACGCGACTGGAACAGGAAAGGGAGGTAATGACAGTGGCACGTAAAGTGCCCTCCGCCACACACCGTTGGGTGGCTTGCGGAGTATCAATGTAGATGTAGATGTAGATGTAGAAACACTGTTCAGTTCTATCACACTGCCATTCCTTGCTACACAAGGTGAGTTCATTCTTACAACATATCTGCATATTTTTCATAACACTAAGCAATCTCTTTTACTATTAATTATTTAGCTCTACAGTATACAATAGGTTTCACTGCCACTTCAGATCCTGCTTGTACACGAATTTGTATATCTTTTTAAATTACTGTTGGTGGACCATTTCCAATAAAACAACAACTTTATACTTATAATATTACCAGGGATCTACACATACTTGTTACTCAAATACCTTTGTATCTTAATTACATCATACTTCTGTGTTGTTTATGTCACTGTTAGGTTTGTCACATTAGGTAGTTTCTTCACTAATTGGTGGATAGAATGGTTACAGAACTCATGGCTTGATAGCCACGACAGAAAATTTTAGTATTGCAAAGAAGGAGTCGAAACTTTGGTAGATAGGAAAGATGAAGATAGAGTGAGATCCGAAATGGGAAAGAAGATCTCACACAGCTGGGACTGCACAGCTGCCTCACTGTGTAGATGTTACAGAACAACCTCCTCCCTACAGAATTCATTAGCTTAATGCTGGCTTGATAGTTATACCGGAAGATTTTAGTATTTGAGAATAAGAGCCGAAATTTTGGTGGATAGGAAAGATGAAGAATGGGTGAGACCTGAAAAGGAAAGAAGATCTCACACAGCTGGGACTGCACAGCTGCCACACTGTGTAGAGGTTACAGAACAATCTCCTCCCTACAGAATTCCTATAGGCAGCTCCCAAGTTTCATCTTTAGTTACTACATGTTTATCAATAAAAGGTACCGTAATTACTCCAGTTATCGGCAAGACCATTTTTAACTGGCTTCTTTCTAAGTCAACAACACTCTGATATTTTGACAAGAAATCTATGCCAATTAAAACCTCAATACTGAGATTATTTAGAATTAAGCATGGATGATCAATTAAATTACCATTAATGTTAAAGGGCAGCAAAGCTTCTTGTTTCACCGTTTTTGACACCTTGCCAGTAGCACTAATTATTCTTAGTCCTGATACCCTCATTACGGTAAGCTTGTCTTTACTAGGTAATGCATCAAAGAAGGACTGAGAATAGCACTCACCTCACTTCCACTGTCTAAGAGACAACGTACATTGATACCCTACATATTCACTATTATTATAGGGTGGCTTATTCTAGGTTGTACAGGTGGTTCCTCAAACTCATCCAATAGTTCCTTTTGGATTTGTCTTCAACTAAAGTGATCGACATCTGTCTTCATTACATTTAGGTCAAAGTGTGTAGGGGTTTCCTGAACTACATTTTCAGCTGCCTTTTCCAGTCGGTCTATTAATTTCAAATCGAAACACCGCACGACTTAATTACATTTAGTTTTCTGAACAGGACCCAAATTACTGTAGTCTGAGCGATTCTTCGCCTCCAGACCGGGCACAACACTAGTTACAGCTCAACCACTTTCACTATTATCGTCGGCTTCCTTCTCCAGTGACAACTGGTCACAGCTACTGGGTTCATCGACCGACAACAGGCTATCTTCTACATCCTCACTTACCTCCTGTCCTAAATCTATTAGTACAGTATCAAAATCCTGCACAGGCACTTTAGATAAGAGCACATCATCCTCATCGTAAATATAAGCATGAATTTCTTCTGCTTCTTCACCTGACAATTCAGTATTTTGTAGCTCTTCCCTACCGTTACACAGCTGCGCCTTCTCTTTCTCTTCCCACTTAGAAAGCGTCTCTATCGTGGTATCTATTAAATACTGTGAGTGATCTAATATTTCTGCTGTATTCTTAGATGCTACCGATCCCTCATCCACATGTTCAGTCTGAGTATTCTGATCTGTCTTACCAATTACTGTAATTACTGGCGTAGGAAAAGCAACCACCTGGTGAGCGCCAGTATCCTCATAGACGGGAACTAGTTTTCCAGCCTCTGCCTACTACTGTTTCCTTTATTTCCATTATAGTTAACTGGCACAGCATTGCTTTCCGCACTGTTGTTTACCTGCATAATTTTGTTCGGAACAAAATTACTATCATTTGGATGCCATTGTTGGTTCTGATAATTATTTCTCCAATTCCTACCTCTCTTAGGATGGCGAACACCTACTGTTCTGATATTTACATTGCCATTCTGCTCGTTCTTAAAATTACTACTAGTGTTATTACCATTTCTGTTATTACGTGCTTGCTCCTCATTGGCAGCAACACGCTCTACACGTTCCAAATACTCAATGAACCGATCAAGATTGTCTCTAGGGGCAGATTAATTCTAGTTTGCCAATACCATGGCAGTTTGGCTTCAAGACCTAGTATTATCATTTCAGGTTTTAGCTTTTCGGCCAAATGTGACAAACGTGAGATCCATGACCTGGCAAACTCTTTAATAGATTCCTTGCCTGCATTGAAGCGTTTTCCACTCCGAAATTCGCTCAATACTTCATTTTGCTTATTGCTAGACCAATACTCATTAATGAAAGCTGTTTTAAATTCCGCTAATGTTTTACACTTCAACATAACATCAGCTGCCCAATGCATGGCGTCACCCGCTAAATGGCTTGTAATAAATGATATTTTCTCTCGTTCAGACCAAGTTGGTGGAATCACATCTTCAAAATCGTTCCAGAAATCTAGCAGGTGGATATTTTTATCTGGATCGAACCGCAAGAACTGCCGACACCCGATAAAAGCGGCGTTTGTAGCTACAACTTGTTGCATACTACCATTAACAGAAGTTACTGAACCTACTTTACTCTCAATGTTAGCAATGTTAGTACTAATATTTTCTACTCTCATTTCAACATTATCTACTCTTTGCACAATATGAGTAGTAGCAGTTTTGATTGCGTCTACTTCTGCTTGACATATGTTTACTTTTATATTAACATCTTTAAACCTATCTGAGCACAGTTCAGATTCTGCCTCGATCTTTTCTGTTAACTTGTGCTCCGGCTTCGCATCTTCCATTTGGAAGTCTTTGCGAACCTCAGCAACTTCGGATTTCACTGTTTTATACATCTCAGATAACTGTTGAGCAACCTTTTTCTTAATATCCTCATGGTTGTAATCAATTTTATAATTTAAACTGTCCAGATCCTCTTTCAACTTATTGCATCCAGTCTTGAAGGAAGTTTCTAATTCAACTTTATTGGATTCTAATTTATTGTCCATTGCCTCAACCAGTTTATTAAAATTGGTTTGGCTGGCCACAATCCTGTTATTTACCTCAATTATATCAGATTTTAACTCAGCTGTCATTCTACCATTACTGGTAGCTATTGCTTGTAATATAACATTTAAATCAATAGCCCCAGTATCTTGGGGTTGCTCACTAGCTGGTTTTTTATCGCACTCAGGTGACGAAAAACTAGCTCCAATACCAGAATCATCAAAACTAAACGAATCATCTGATTGATTAGTCGTATCTAAATTATCCTTTTTAAACTCTACCACTGCTGATGACTGTTTCGTTTTTAACTCATCAGATAAACTATCATCCAATAAATTAACAATTTCTGATTTCTGCTTTACTACAGGGGTCTCTATTATAGAATCATTGCCCCTTTTCACACTACTGTCAGGAGACAATACTTCATATTTCACTTTAACATTACTATTTTCATGCATATTTACACTTGAACCGTTGTCTGGATTTACAGCTCCCTCAACAGACATAGGTTCTGATTTAAGTTTAACCTCAGTTTCTTCTGGCGGTTCCATCGCCGACAGTCTTTTAGTGCAGGTTAGTAAAAATTTTAACAGCTTTTCACTTAACTTAGTTCCTTCTGCACGGCGTATGGCGTTGCCGGCGCGGCGTTACAGGATTACTGATGCGACGCGGCGCTTTGAACTGCAGACGGCACTTCGACAGCTGCTGTGTGTTTGCGTGCCCCGCAACTGCAGGCTAGGCTCCGGTTGCTCTGGCGGACGAGTGCGGTGAGGTGAAACTGGCTTCTCGCGATGCCGGCAGCGCCGCTAGACTCAGTGCCAGCTCCCTCAATCCAAATGCGTTGTTCATCCAATTGCATCGTCCACATGCACACGTAACACTATCACTGTTCTATTACTCAGTTGCGAGTCGCATTTCACTCCCGAATCCGAATATTTAAACATCACTTTCACTTTTACTCAGTTTCTTTCCCGGCCAATTGGCACCATATGTGGGGCGGCATGTGGAATATTAGAATAAATGTTTTGTATTTATGTTGTTTGCCGTTCTCAACACTGGCTCTCTAGCTACAATACTGGCAACCAGGAAGTGATTAGCAAAACGTGAAGCCTGTAATTAGAATTCCTAGTGCCCACTTCATCTGAGAAATACATTTATAGCTACAGCTTATAGCTCTGAGGAATTGGGAGATTGTCTGGGATTCATAATCAAAAACCATTCTCTCTAAAATTTTCACTATATTCTGAAAGTCACAGACCAAAAAGAATCCACACAATCCTACTACCAGAGCAGTTCAGAGTCTAATGCACTGATGCAACTACAACTGTTCAAAATAAATGTTTAAGTGAATGCTCGCCATAATTTGATGATAATGTTCATCAAACGCCACGCTAAATAATGGTAGAATGTCTGTCCTGCGGCGGCACGTGAAAATACGACATACGCAAACTAAAGATAGATCATTAACGTCATCCCAAAATTAATACTTCACTCGAAAACGATTTCATGGTTACGGGTATCCCGAGTAACTTATTACTGCATCTGAGGCTGTTTATATCAACGATACTGACACGCCGCGACTCCCAGCACAGGTGGAGTGCTAATCAGCGTCTCGAGAGAACTGGGGCCTTTTCCTTCCTGCGCAGCGTTCTTACATATAAAGACGCGGTGCGGACGGCTACGGCAACGCCTGATCATATCTGCTCTCCCGACTAGCCGATGGGCTACTAATGCACCACTTCAAATTATCGAATAAATCATTGCTTCCTTTGCTGATGGCCGATGAAGCTCTCAATTTAAATGTGCAATCAGCACACACGTAAGTAATCATAATTAAACTCTGACATGGCTAAGTCAAATTTTTTGGGCGAGATAATTAATTTAATTACACTACACGCAGTAGACGAGCTCTGAAGTTCCCCTTTGCAGATGCGCTATCGCTATAGCTTTATAGTTATTCAGTTGAAACTTCTACTTAAATTTAAACATCCTAGCTTTATTTATTCGCCTACTTATTCTATCTTGCTTCCTTAATTTCTAAGACAAAAACCAGAAAATCATGAATTGGGACTAAAATTTTAATTTGTGAGATCCAGAATACTGTTCCTACTAAATTATTATGCAAAAGGAATCTAAATACAAATTTATAAGTTTGTAGCTCTTTTCTGCTGTGCCAATGATTTTTACAGAAAATGTCCAAATTTCGAAACTGGTTAAAGTTATTGAACTGATATTCAACACATATTGATCTAGTATTACTCCTGACATGCTAGAAACGTTTCAGGTTATTTACTTCATTTTAAAGTATTGCGCAATATTTATGACGTCAGAGCTAGTTACAGGCGACTGGCTGGCACACAATGGAAAGACTGATGTGAATTTTATAAGGCGTGAGAATGCTGCTTCCCTACATAAGGGCTGTGAATTCGATTAAATACCTAGGAATTACAATCACGAGCAACTTAAATTGGAAAGACCACATAGATAATATTGTGGGGAAGGAGAAACAAAGACTGCACTTTGTTGGTAGAACACTTAGAAGATGCGACAAACCCACTAAAGAGACAGCCTACATTACACTTCTCCGTCCTCTGCTGGATTATTGCTACGCGGTGTGGGATCCTTACCAGGTAGGATTGCCGGAGAACATCGAAAAAGCGCAAAGAAGGGCAGCTCGTTTTGTGTTATCGCGCAATAGGCGTGAGAGTGTCACTGATATGATACGCGAGTTGGGATGGCATTCACTGAAACAAAGACGGTTTTCTTTGCCGCGAGATCTATTTACGAAATTTGAATCACCATCTTTCTCTTCCAAATGCATAAATATTTTGTTGACACCCATCTACGTAGGGAGAAATGCTCATCATAATAAAATACGAGAAATCAGGGCCCAAACGGAAAGATTTAGTTGCTCCTTTTCCCCACGCGCCATTCGAGAGTGGAATGGTAAAGAAGTAGTATGAAAATGGTTCGATGAACCCTCTGCAAGGCACTTTAGTGTAAATTGCAGAGTAACGATGTAGATGTAGACGTATCTCGATAATGACACGCAGTAATCAGGTTAGTTGATATTTTAAGTTTTCGATCTTTTTATTTCAGGTCATTGCTATCTGTAAGTGAACGATGGTCCAGACACTAAACGCAGGGTCTGTGTGACGAGGGACTATCTGTTCTTTCCTTTTCATAGATGACGTCACTTGGTCGTCGATTTCCCCTGAACGCCATGCTGCTACTTGAGGTCTGCTTTTTGTATGTTACATCACGATAAACAGTGAGGATTGACCATTAACTATGCGGGTTATTACTCCTGTTGATCGGTAGGGAATGGTTTCTTGATTTACCATGTATTCATGGATTGTTTTCGTTTACATTATTTTGAAATTTTTAGACTAAGTTATTATCTCAGAACTTTAATATTTGGTCAGTTTACTGTTTATATGACATGAAGATACTGCTTATTTCAGCTTTATGAATGTATATCATTGCTTGTAAATTAAACGACTTCACTGAGGAGGTATTGTTTTGTTTGTTATAAGTTCAAAAAATGGCTCTTAGCACTATGGGACTCAACTGCTGAGGTCATTAGTCCCCTAGAACTTAGAACTAGTTAAACCTAACTAACCTAAAGACATCACAAACATCCATGCCCGAGGCAGGATTCGAACCTGCGACCGTAGCGGTCCTGTGGTTCCAGACTGCAGCGCCTTTAACCGCACGGCCACTTCGGCCGGCCGTGTTATAAGTTCATTGGGTAATTTTCTTAAATGTTTTCACTGTTCTGTTCTTTCCTTAACAAGGACCTGTCACTTGATAATGAATTAATGTTAAAAGCAGATCGTGGCTTAAAGTGATAGAGGAGGTTTCTAAACCTGAGGAATTATCTTCCATATGAAGAAGAGAACAACCGAGCGCAAAATGGACACTTTTCTTTTGCGTTTAATTATCTGGAGTCAGCTGAATGCCATTTTCTGCCCGGAGATGGAACGTCTAGTATGTGAAGGGTGAATATAAACGGTTGTGTAAGAAGCTTAGAAATGCTATCCATTTTAAATTTTTGGTGGAGCAGGTATTTGTAACATTTGTACAGCCTCTTCACACAAACATTTATCCTCATCGCTTGCGCCAAATGCCCTTTTTACCAAGAAAATAAATGCTAAACTGCAACAAACATCGTTTATCACTTTTTTGTGATTAAATCAGTAACAAAGGTATAGAATATTTATGATGCGTATCAGAATGTCTGTCAGTTTTTCTTTGATTGTTAGAGGAAACAAACAACTTCCGATGTACATATTCTGTTGATAGATAGACCAAAGGCCGAACAAAGTATTATATGAGTAGCATCTTTCGGTCAACTGCTAAAGGAATACCATTATCACATTGGTGAAGTGCCTAATCTTCTTTAATAGACTTTATCTGAAATCTGTTCCATTTTTTGAAAAAATGAAAGGACAAAGAAGTAATCTCCAAATAGCCAACAGCAGTTTAAGAAATTCGAGAGTGATTACAACAAATGAGTTTACTAGATGATCATTCAAATGTCATACACTGAGATGCTTAAAGCGTACTCATGTGCGATGAGCAAACTGCAATTGACGATATGATAACTCATTCATGGAAATAACACTGAACGTTCATATGAGGATGATGATAGGTACGATTATAATAATAAATTGCAAGTAATGTAAGGCGCGCATCTCATTTTGATTTTTGTAAATTATCGATATGTCTATCAGAGAGAGAGAAAGCAAGTTGTGTTACTGTTAAGCAGTCTTTGGTCTTGTTGTGGCACAATGTTTGCCTCTGCACAGTCTGATACATTCCTAGTTGAAGTGTACTGGATGATGGACCTGTTCAGTAGTGCTGTAGTGAGCTGTGATTGTATCTGTTATGTATGATGTATTTGTTATGTACGATAAGTATATTGAAAGGTGAAAAGAATATTGATTTTGAGTCATGTTTTTTTTCTTATTTTATTTTTTTCAAGAGAGGACGTTTGGGGTAAGACTGCAGCACTCTGCAGACAGCTTATCGGAATGATAATTGTCAGCTAGTTAACTTTTTCGTTTGCTCAGAGCTAGGTGAGAGATTACCTCACTTCGCTGAGTATTGCATTAACATTTCACCTGAGTAAGTTGTTTGGTTTTTATAGAAATTTCCTGTTAGTACTGAACCCTTTTTAAGTCATGTTCACTTTGTTAACCATAATATTGTTCAGACCAATGTTACGTATGAATACATACTTCGCTCTAAAATTATTGTCTTGGACTATCATTTCAAAGGAATAGTTACTCTCTCCATCCTACTATTTAAAGAAGGTTTATAATTACGTATTACTACATTGCACCGTGTGGTATGCAAACAGTTTGAATATTGTTTGGAAATTTTTATTTAAAAAAAGAAATCTAGCTTAACCGCTGCCTGCTTGCTCTTTGAAGTTGTCCTTTCGAGAAACATGCAGCAGTGTTCTCAAGACTAGAGGTAAGTGGAAATTTTAATTAGGGATAGATAATCCTTTTATTTCAGCTACGCATTTCATATAAAGCCAAGTTTTTTCACTAGTTTACGTTGGATAACAGTTTGGGGATACAAAGTTTTGGTAATACGTAGCTTTTATAGAGAAGGAGTATGTTTGGACTAAATTTCAAATAGAAACACGTAGTGGGGAACTAAGATAGTAGCAGGGAGAGTTTAATGTTCCGCTGACGAGGAGGTAATTGGAGACGGGGTACAACATAACGTTGAGGAAGGAAACTGCCTGCTCTTTTATTAAAAGAACTAATTCCAGCATTCGCCTTAAGAAATGTAGGGGAATCATTGAAATCCTAAATTTTGGTGGTCTGTCGAGGTTTTGAACCATTAACCTGCAGAATGCCAGTACAGTGTCCTACCACCACTCAGTAATAGTAGTAGTAGTAAGACAATAAGGAAAATCAAAAATTTTTTTACGGAAATTTGAGTAGATGTGATCACAATAGCTTCGTTTCTTAGAATATATTGTTTAGGTGGATCGACTAAATATTTTAAAATTCCAAAACTGAAATTTTCGTAAGTAAAGGGCAGAGAATCAATTATTGTGTGTCATAATACCATCAAATAAGACATTGGTATTTGGGACTTCTTCAATTAGATCTCGTACTGAGGCAACAGACGACAAATTATGATCTTCGTAGTTTAACCTAGAATATATAGTGGAACTTTCTTTTTCTAACGAAGTAGATAAAAGAAATGTGTTCTCCAGTATCAAGAACACCGGGTCCTATAACCCTGAAACTTACACACTGGTAAAGGAATGAAATTAAGTTACCTCAAAGTATTGCACGGCTACCCGTGCTTCCCTCTCCCGTCGCAGACCGTGTGTTATAGAATTCATGCAAATCCTGAAATTTTCCCGGCGTCAAAAGTATTCTTTGAAGTTTCGGAAAAGCAGCCGGATGACATCGACTTTTTCCCACGACATTTCGGCTGACAGCCATCCGGCCATCTTCAGGTGAGTGTTTTGCACAGGGGATTGCTAATTCACGTCGCTAGTTTCATATCAAAATTAGACGTGGAGACGCTTGCGCCAAGGCAGCTGCTACATTAGCGATCTCTGTCGAGTTTTTCACGCCCACTTTGAGTATTGCTCCACGTATGGCGCGCAGGCGCTTGCGTAATCGCGATACTACATGTACATTCTCTGTCGGAATGCTGGCTCACGGGGTTAATATTCAGATAAATTAATAAAGTCAACTGTTCGAAAGGTATTAAAGAAGTCTCCAATCCTCACTCCTTCTCCAGTTAAAAGCGACCATCACCATTAATAAGATCTTTCGTCAAACGTATTTTCATCGATTCCTTAGTAATTGAATCCCAGTGCAGCTGCAGCCGCCGAGCCGAGAGGACGTGTACCAGAGCAGAAGCAGCAGAACTTGTCTGACAAACAGTAAAATAATTTAGAACTTGTTTTTTTCCACATGTTCCTAGAAGAAGTGAACTATACGTGTGTGTTTTACTGTGTAGACCAGTGGTTAGAAAATTAATAGCAGTTTTTTGTTTTTGCGTCAGTCTTGCGAATATCCTTGTCAAGGGCGGCTTCCTAGTGCAAATTTTCCCTTCGCTAGAAACTCCGTCACGCCACTAAGTTTCGATCAGTCAATTCTAATTTGAATATTTACCTCGTGCAGTAACTTTTGGGTAAACAGGATTTCTAATAACAGGTATATGTAAATACATCAACTTCATTAGAGAAATTCATTTCTGTTTAATAGCTTTCGGTCTCAGCGTACTGTGAGAAATCTGCACAGCAACTTTACTCTCCTTTGCTATATTTTGTATACATTTCAAACTCAGTAGCTCCATTTGAGACCTTATATCTATTTTATACACAGTACGATGTAGCTAGGGACTGTGCTTGCTGTGAGCGGACACAAAGAGAGTTGGCTGCTGTTCGTAAACAGCTGGAAGCTGCGTTCGCTACCGTCGACAAGCTTCTAGCTAATGCTCAAAGTTGCGGTGACGTCGAGGTGCCAGTGACGAGACATCTTTGGTGCCACTGGAATCGCCTGGTGACCCAGACGTCGCTGCGGCTTCTGATGCGCAACATCTGACCTGTCCATCCTCACTCCAGAGTAGGTGGCAGACAGTGGTGGATTCGCGTGTCACTGGGCGGAAGGCGAAAGAGGGAGCAGACCGTGCGGCTGGCTCCCTATGTCTTAGCAACAGGTACGAGGTACTAGCCAGTGTTGATGATAACTCTGAGCCAGCACAGGATGCTTCTGCTGTTGGGCCAGCGGTCGATTTTCCTGCCCACTCCGGACAAGTACAGAGTGTGGGTATGCTAGTCATTGGGAGCTCCAATGTTAGGCGGCTGATAGAGCCTCTCAGGGAGATAGCAGGCAAGACGGGAAAGAATTCCAGTGTGCATTCGGTATGTTTGTCGGAAGGTCTCATCAGTGATATGGAGGAGGCCCTGCCGCCGGCTATCGAGTGCACTGGGTGCAACCGGCTGCATGTAGTGGCACATGTCGGCATGAATGACGCCTGCCGCTTGGGTTCTGAGGCCATTCTCGGCTCCTTTCGGCGGCTGGCTGATTTGGTGAAGGCAACTAGCATCGATCATGGGGTGCAGGCTAGGCTGTCTATTTGTATCATCGTACCAGGGTTGATGGAGGTCCTCTGGTTTGGAGCGGAGTGGAAGGTTTAAACGAGAGGCTCACACGGCTCTGCGACAGAATCGGATGCAAATTTCTCGACCACCGCTACCTTGTGCGGAATTGAACCTAGTCGTGAGGGTAACTCTTAGACCTTAACTCTTAGACCTCTGGCAACAAAGAGACCTGAACTTATTGAATCAGTTAATGTAGAGGAAGTATCAGTGCTCATAAGGCTGCGACAGCATCTATGACGACGGGTCCTACAAGGAATGTTAAGAAACGTAGGAAGATAAATTTGCTCAGCCAAGGTGACTGTATAATATGCCTTTGAATTTTTCCCACTTGTTCCCCAAATCTTCGTCCTCATCTTCGAATATTTGATGCTGACTGCTGAGATATTCTGAAATTTGTATAACGTCACAAGTATCTTCCGCGTAAGAATATAAGGCATGGGAAAGATACACCATGATTTAATAGCCGTGTTAGAAAAGCGCTGCGGAAACAAAGAGCACTTTATCTCAGATTCAAGGGAAATAAAAACCTAGCTGACAAACAAAAGCTGAACGAAGCGAAAATGAGCGTAAGGAGAGCGTTGGAATAAGTGTTCATTGATTTTGAAAGTAAGACATTGTCAACCTACCTGAGTAAAAGCCCTAAGAGATTTTAGTCCTATGCAAAATCAGTAAGTGGGTCAAAATCATCTATCCATTCTCTCAGCGATCACACCGGCATCGAAACAGAAGATAACAGAGAAAAGGCCGAAATACTGAATTCGGTATTCCGAAGTTGTTTCACCGCATAAGATTGTAAGACTGTCCCTCCTTTCAATCGTCGTACGAACGTCGAAATGAGATAACCGATCGCGAAACTGAAAAACAGCTACAATCGCTTTGTAGTGGAAAGGCGTCACAATGGGATGAGATACCTATAAGATACTATAAAGATTACGTGAAAGAATTTGGTCCCTTTCTAGCAGTAATTTATCATAGTCCGTTTGAACAACAGAAGGTACCTAAGGACTGGAAAAAGCGCAGATCATCCCTGTTTTAAAGAAAGGCCCTAAGACAGATCCACACAATTATAGACCTATATCGTTGACGTCAGTCTGTTGTAGAATTATGGGTCATGTTTTATGCTCAAGAATTATGACGTTTTTGGGAAATGAACATCTCCTCAATAAAAATTAAGATGGATTTCGCAAACAGAGATCCTGTGAAACTCAGCTCGCTCTGTTCCTGCATGAGATCGACAGTGCAGTGGACAACGGAGCTCAGATTAATGCTGTATTCGTTGATTTCAGTAAGGCATTTGACACCGTCCCAAATTAATGAGAAAGTACGAGCTTTCGGAGCATTGGAGCAGAGTTGCGATTGGATTCCAGACTTTCTTGCAGCAAAACTGAACACGTCGCTCTTAATGGAACAAAATCGACAGGTGTAAAGGTAATATCCGGAGTATCACAGGAAAGCGGGTATAGGGCCGCTGGTGTTTACAGTATATATAAATGATATAGTAGAAAGTGTCGGATGCTCTTTAAGGCTATTCGCAAATAATGCAGTTGTGTATAACAAAGTAGCAACGTCAGAAAATAGTAAGAATATGTAGAACGACTTGCAGAGAATTGATGAATGGTGCAGGCTCTGGGAGTTGACCCTGAACGTAAATAAATCTAACATATTGCGCATACATAGACAGAGAAATCCTCTACTGTACGGCTACGCTATTGATGATGAACAGCTGGAGACAGCGTCTGCCGTAAAATATCTAGGCATAAGTATACAGAGCGATCTTAAGTGGGATGAGCACAAAAAATAGATAGTGGGAAAAGCAGATACCAGACTCACATTAATAGGAAGAATCGCAAGGAAATGTAGCTCATCCAAGAAAGAAGTGGCTTTAAGTCGCTTGTCCGCCCGATTCTTGACTATTCTTCATCTATCTGGGACCCATACCAGGTGGGACTGAAAGAGAAGATAGACAGCGCGTTTCGTCATCACGGAATCGTTTAGCTGGTGACATGCTAAAAAAACTCCACTTGCAGACGTTACAAGAAAGGCGTTGTGCATCACGGAGAGATTTATTATTGAAATTTCGGGACAGTACTTTACAGAAGGAGTCGAACAACATGTCACTTCTCCCCCCCCCCCCTCCCCACACAGACACACACACACACACACACACACACACACACACACACACACACACACACACCACACCACACATCCATCACGCGTATTGACCACAAAGAGGAAATTCGAGCCAATACAAAGGCTTACCGACAATCATTCTTCCCACGCACTATTCGGGAGTGGAACAGGGTTGGAAGTATCCGATAATGCTACCGAAAGTACCCTCCGCCACAAACCATTAGGTGGCTTGTGGTGTATGATGTAGATGTAGATATAGAGAAGTATCTCGTTGGGATGAAAATTTCCATGGCAAAATAATCCATGGAATGTACTGGGGAGACACAATGTTCGATTATGGCTGACTTACTGAGCTGCGAAAGGTGATTTTCGCGATCATGTTCAACGTACCTTTCACACACTGTGCGTGTTGTCTGACCAACGTAGTCTTTCTTCAGTAGATTCTAGTCCTATGCAATCCCAGATCGTCCTTTGCCGAACGGAAAAGACAACAAGTTTTTGCAGGTAGCTGGTAGATTACTTTCACATAATATTTCCTTTGAATTCTTCCAGACTTCGATGAAACATTGCCTGGACTTGAACCGCCCCTTCTCCTCTTGATCTTCTGGGTTGTGACGTTCCTTTCTCCTTAAAGCAGTACTGATTTGATATGGACAATATCCATTATCTATGAACACTGAGTGTAGGAGTTACAGCTCCTTTGCAAGGCTGTCGTTGTCAGATGTAAAATGTGTCCAGTACACTAACGTTCTTAGGATGCCCTTAGTATGTGACGGATGGCAGCAGCTAGACACCTGCAAATGCAGATCTGTATGGTAAACGGAATATCCCAATGATACATCCACTTTCAGACTGACCAAGACGTTCAAAAACAGCAGACAGCCCCCCTTCTTCATTTTCAAAGTCAATTAGATATTCTCGTGGACAGAACCCAGATGCTGCAAAAAAGCGTGACAGCTCTTCTTCATGGTGGGGCCACACAACAAAAAGTATTATTTAAATATTGCTAGAAGGCCTTAGGTTTGGGTTGTACAGAATCAAGTTCTCTCTCCAAGGTTTGCAATAAAAAAGTTTGCTACCAGACGGAGGGAGGACTACCATTGTTGGTTTCCTTAGCCAGCCAGTGTGGGCGAGCGGTTCTAGGCGCTTCAGGCTGGAACCGCGTGACCGCTACGGTCGCAGGTTCGAGTCCTGCCTCGGGCATGGATGTGTGTGATGTCCTTAGGTTAGTTAGGTTTAAGTAGTTCTAAGTTCTAGGGGACTGATGACCTCAGATGTTAAGTCCCATAGTGCTCAGAGTTATTTGAACCATTTTTGGTTTCCTTGCTGACTTCGAATGTAGCTCTCCCAGTTGTTTCTTTGTTGCTGTTGTTCTCCAGTATCCCGCTGGAACTGGTTTGATTTCGTTTTTCTCTCCAGTTTCTGTTTTGCCATTCGTTGTAATTATCGTAATAGCCTCGCCTACCTCTGTTCTCCTACAATGGTTGGTTACTCCCTCTGTTGTTCGAGTTATTTCCCTGTGATCGGTATTTCCCCCCATTTCGTCTGATGTCGTTCGTTTCTGACGAGCCTTGCGAACTGTGGACGTTGTTCCTTTTCCAGTCTCTTGCGTTTTGTATTTCGCTGAGATAGTTTAACTCGCGTAGCGCACTGTGGAATAATTCAATGCAATCTTTGCACCGTCCGATAAGGAGTTGTTGGTAGTGCAGAGGTAATTTGACGTAACAGTGGCTCATAATATCCTTGGGAAACTGACCCTTCTTAACTAGCGACACAAAGAACTTCACTGGACTACATAATCCTGACGCTTCCAGCTCTCAGCAAAACTGCGCATATGTTTCGCGACCGACTCCTCTAAAAATCTGCAGATAAGATGCAGCTTTCATTTCAATGAGAACGGTTCCGGTAGCACTTTATGGTACTGAAGTACCAAATGTTTTGGAGGTAATGCATTGTTATTCTCTTCGTACATTTGGAAATGTACCTTAACAGTGTACAAGGATCTTTGGACATCTATTTATGGGTACGTGAGCTGCAGAAACGAAGGAAAATTCGTTCGCAGGACATGTCTAGCCATTCGACCATACACATTTCTTACGCGTCCGGTGTAAATACAACTTTTATTACAGTCGCGAAAGACGGAATATTTCTCAATATTACATACGACACCTATGTGGTACTTAAATTAAATGAGATACTGTTATACAGTAAATTTTAGATGAAATTTAGGTACCTTGTTCACATTTCATTCTCAACATTGTGGCAACTAAAATAGACCATACCGAAAGTATACGCTATGGACTTTTACCTCTTCAAACTCTTCAAAATTTCGTGCAGTGATTCACTACATTTAATGATGCATAATAACTGCGTTGAACATCGAAACAAAATTTAGTCATTTATGCGGGAAAGGTATCAGTCTAGAAGATGTGTAAAATTTCGAATTTTTGGGTCAAATAGTTTTTGTGAAATCGAATGATAAGTGTGTCAAAGCAGTGGGAACACCATGTGTCTGCACAGGCGAGCAGTGCAGTGATGACAAAATCGCGCAAAGCGCGGAATGCGGGGAGCACGTGTCTGCAGCAGCGAAAGGGTTAATGAAGAGACAAAGCACTAGAAATTTCAAAATGTTGCATTGAAACGAATATAATTCGTGAAGTAAGGCACTTCGATATTGTTTTTTAGTAATGAAAATATTAGGTGCTGCACAAGGTTAGAACTCATAACCTTCCGTGTAGAAGCCCAACACCATAAGCGTTACGCTAACGCAGCTTATATAACTGAAAAGCGCCATTACGACTCTAACAGGGTGCGCAAAAACTGACAAACACTATTGGTATGACTATGAATGACTCACGCTTCGTCGAAGTACAATAGGAAATAAACAATTACCGCTGTTCTTTATTGCGAAAAAGCGGTTCGTGAGATTGATACAAACACCTTTCCTTGCTATCGCCTGAATTAGAAGTCTTATTGCTTGTTTGCTTTAATTAATTGACAGATTATGAAGCAATTGGTATAAAGAATGCTTTTTTCAAACTTTCTGTAAAAGAAAGTCTGCTATCAAGACATTGCTTTTGTTCTGTTACTTTATCTATGACTGAACGTTTCTAAAACTGAAGACACTCGTCCATGGTCCGCACTGCAATCAAGATCTGGCAACGTCGTTCTCTGTTCATTAGCTGACTGTGTTTTGTGACGTCAGATGCGCAGAACGAACCTAAACTCGGCCCCCAACATAAATGACGCGCACTATAGTAAGCCTTCCACGTATCTGCCTTTCCCATGCGTCTCCTAAGTAGACTTTGCTCTTTGACTGTGGTTGTTGTTGCTGTTAGCCTGCATTAGACGTTATCACTTTCATCGGAATCAAATTGCCACCATTTTAATGCTGAAATAATTTAATGAAATAGTAGCCCTATGATTATTGTATTCAATTATTGGTGGGTGATTAAAATATCAATATCGCGTTAATCTTTTATAGAAAATTGTGGCAAAAGTTTTTTAATAATTCAGTAGGACAAACAACATACGCGAAATAACAATTCATGAACTGTTGGCAACACAAATAGATGCAATAAATAGTTTGTTGGTAAAGACTCGGATCTGTCTGAAAAAACTACACTACTAGCCTTTAAAACTGCTACACCAAGGAGAAATGCGGATGATAAACGGGTATTCATTGGACAAAGATATTATACTAGAACTGACATGCCATTACATTTTCACGCAATTTGGGTGCATATATCCTGAGAAATCAGTACCCAGAACAACCACCTCTGGCCGTAATAACGGCCTTAATACGCCTGGGCATTCAGTCAAACAGAGTTTGGATGGCGAAAAAATGGTTCAAATGGCTCTGAGCACTATGGGACTCAACTGCTGAGGTCATTAGTCCTCTAGAACTTAGAACTAGTTAAACCTAACTAACCTAAAGACATCACAAACATCCATGCCCGAGGCAGGATTCGAACCTGCGACCGTAGCGGTCTTGCGGTTCCAGACTGCAGCGCCTTTAACCGCACGGCCACTTCGGCCAGCGTTTGGATGGCGTGTACATGTACAGCTGCCCATGCAGCTTTAACACGATACCACAGTTCATCAAGAGCAGTGGCTGGCGTATTGTGACGAGCCACTTACTCGGCCACCATTGACCAGACGTTTTCAATTGGTGAGAGATCTGGAGAATGTGCTGGCCAGGGCCGCAGTCGAACATTTTCTGTGTCCATAAAGACACAGGACCTGCAATATGCGGTCGTGTATTATCCTGCTGAAATGCAGGGTTTCGCAGGAATCGAATGAAGGGTAGAGCCACAGGTCGTAACACATCTGAAATGTAACGTCCACTGTTCAAAGTGCCGTCAATGCGAACAAGAGGTGACCGAGACGTGTAACCAATGGCACCCCATACCATCACGCCGGGTGATACGCCAGTATGGCGATGACGAATACACGCTTCAAATGTACGTTCACCGCGATGTCGCCAAACACGGATGCGACCATCATGATGCTGTAAACATAACCTGGATTCATCCGAAAAAATGACGTTTTGCCATTCGTGCACCCAGGCCCGTCGTTGAGTACACCATCGCAGGCGCTCCTGTCTGTGATGCAGCGTCAAGGGTAACCGCAGCCATGGTCTCCGAGCTGATAGTCCATGCTGCTGCAAACGACGTTGAACTGTTCGTGTAGATGGTTGTTGTCTTGCAAACGTTCCCATCTGTTGACTCAGGGATCGGGACGTGGCTGCACGATCCGTTACAGCCATGCGGATAAGATGCCTGTCATCTGGACTGCTAGTGATACGAGGCCGTTGGGGTCCAGCACCGCGTTCCGTGTTACCCTCCTGAACCCACCGATTCCATATTCTGTCAACAGTCATTGGATCTCGACCAACGCGAGCAGCAATGTCGCGATACGATAAACCACAATCGCGATAGGCTACAATGCGACCTTTATCAAAGTCGGAAACGTCATGGTACGCATTTCTCCTCCTTACACGAGGCATCACAACAACGTTTCATCAGGCAACGCCGGTCAACTGGTGGTTGTGTATGAGAAATCGGCTGGAAACTTTGCTCATTTTAGCACGTTGTAGGTGTCGCCACCGGCGCTAACCTTATGTGAATGCTCTGAAAAGCTATTCATTTGCATATCACAGCAGCTTCTTCCTGTCTGTTAAATTTCGCGTCTGTAGCACGTTATCTTCGTGGTGTAGCGATTTTAATGGCCAGTAGTGTATTTACTCTAACCCAAAACATGGATAACGCAATCTGATATTATCTGTCGCTACACAGACTCTGATGGAGCCATTATACATAGAAGTTACACTACGCTGGTGCAGCTGGAAACAAATGGTGAGACTGTGATTCTGTTTTCCCTAACAACCCAGAGCAGCAATACTATATTCCTTTGTCGGTGCGCAGAGCCGTCTCTGGGGACGGTCGTGGTGCAGGAGTCTGTAGAGTAGCGATGTATGGCGCCTGTATCTTGTTATCGGACGTAGGAAACACGCATAGTCGCAGGCTGACGATCTCTTAGACGGATCGCAATTACTCTCTAATGGAGCCCCGAAGTCTCGACAGGTTCCAGCGTGTGACACTCCCGTCTGCCAGTTATACCATAGACCAATTTGACAGTGCACACGAAGAGATCAAACGCCAAGGCAACAGATGTGATACGAAGAAGATTGCCCTCGGTACAGCGAATTGTCCGAGATGACTGAGGTCTACACTGTCGAGGCAGCTAAGACTTCACCACAGGCTTCCCTCTCAACACCAATGCCAGTGCCAAGTCACGCTCAGGACGAGTGTCCCAACTGCATCCTACTCATAACAGGACCAGAATCTTCTCCAGACTGGGGTACGAATCAGAAGAGCAAGTTTCCCTGCTACTTCCTTTCCATTAGAGCTTGTTAAATTCGAAAAAAGGTCACGAAACCGCCCCCAGAGTGGTTTCGTGCCAATTACAGGATCCCACAAGTTCCATGTCTCCCCACTAACTCGTCTGCTCTACCGACTGGCCAAACCTAATCAAAGTTAATAACATTCTTCTTTTTTCTGGAGAAGCAGCCAATCCATGACTCGTAAATTCCCACGCGTAGAGGAGAAGATGCTACGCTCCCGACTTATTTTTTCCCACGGCCACTTCATCAGTATGTTTCGAGTTTCCGTTTAGGTCTAAATTAAACAACACATTTATCACAGAGGTGACTGGATGGGCCGAACGCTACAGTGTGTCTGACCAGGGCTCAAATGTTTCAGATGGCTCTGAGCACAATGGGATTGAACATCTGAGGTCATCAATCCCCTAGAACTTAGAACAACTTAAACCTAACCAACCTAAGGACATCACACACAGCCATGCCCGAGGCAGGATGCGAACCTGCTACCGTAGCGATCGCGCGGTTCCAGACTGAAGCGCCTAAAACCGCTTGGCCACTGCGGCCGGCTTCTGACCAGGGCCTCAGCTAAAGTGAGAGAAGTGCTTTTTTGTCCAAATATAGACCATTTCGGAGTCACCATAAATGTTGCATTCAATTCTAAAATGGTCTTGAAGCTCTGAAGCTTCCCACAAAACTCATCAGTTCGAGGACCACACCACCTGACAGCTCCCTTAATAGCACCCACTCCACTGTGAACACGGAAACTTGCGAGTTTTTATGGCCGCCATCCCTGTTCACAATGGGCGTTTACGATACCGTCGAAACGCGTTCCCCGGGCCACTTACTTCTCACTTGTGTCTCTGCCACTTCTGTGGCTAGAAGGGCCTAACAGGTAAATCTTCGTAGGCAGTTCTTTCGTCTCTTTGGCCGAAAGCAATCCCTGCACACTAGTGTGAGAAATTTTTGGGATTGCTTCGAGATGTTTCTTTCCCTAATTGCTGCATAATGCTTCCGGCCCAAAACTTCAACTGTTAGATGAAAACAAACTACCATCTTGTTCTCAACTTTAGAGAATACTATTCAAAAGAGAGTCTCTTCATGCATTAACAATGTACATGCTCCCACCAGTGCCTGTCGATGTTGGTAACTCCTGTCATATCACAAAAATTATGTCTAGGGTGTAAAATCGACATTAAAAAGTAGCCTCTAATATGAAAAATAATGAGACAGTGACTCTCCCACTCTCAACGCCACTCACCTACGGTTGATTTCTGCATGTGTTGTGTCTCATTTCAAAATGTCATAGTGTGATAATGAACAGAGGAAACGATCATATAGTACTGTGCTCTCGCTATGACAACGTAAGTGCTGGGGGCGACTTTGCCAACCAAGACCGCACATGAGAAAAAAAAGCCATCTTAACTTGACCTCATTCAGCACTTGGATCACTCATTCAAACAAAGCTGCGTGCCTGAAAGTAGTATGTACGAACATAGTGGTTCATGTGGACGCTAGGGTCGTTGCAAACATCACAGCCTTCAGATAAACAATTGCTACGCGGTTAAAAAGGCCTTGCAGCAGTATTTTTACTCACTCATATACTTTCTGAGACCCGAGACGTCTAACGTCTCTAATGATACTACAATTCTGTGCATTTAGAACCGTTCTGTCTCACTGATTTACCCCTGCCATTCACCAGATTTCAGTCATCCATAATACATAAACGAACAATAATTGTAATTAACGAAAGACCCATTCCCAAAAGCTAAACAAACAAGTAACAAGTGACATCTGTTGCGTTTGTTTCCTAGGGCAGTGTAATATTGTTTCCATTACCTAAAAGACTTTTGCATACCACACTTTTCAAGTAGAATTTACATAACTGCTTAGCGCTTAGCAAATTATGATTACTAGAGCAGTTGTATCAAAAATTAAACTACTTTCATAAGAAAATATATAGAATTACATGAGAGTACATAAACGGACAGTGATGTCTAGTGTGTAAAATAAACGTTAAAGAGTAGCCTCGAATACGAAAAATGGAGAGTAGCTCGTCCTGTCTCTCACCATGTTTACATGAGGTGTTCAGCGTGGCGTCCATTCATGACAGTGCCTGGTGTAGGGAATGACACACCCTTTGAAGCATACCCTGTCGTTGTTATACCTGGTGGCACGTACTAAAGACGCTATTCTAGAGTGTCGGCACATCGTTGATTGGCGTGGCGTAGACCAATTCCTTCAAGTGTCCACATAAGCAAAAGTCTATGGATTGATGTCTGGGCAACAAGCACACCAGCGGTCTTGAAATCTACTGCGTCAGATGTCTGCCCACACTGAGACGAAAGTGTGCCGGTTTGCCATGATGCATGAACCACATTCTATTCGTTGCTGGAATGGCATAGCCTCCAGCAAGCTAGGCAATATATTAATGAGAAAGTCCAGATAATGTGTCCCCGTTAGCCTTTGTGGTAGCACGTACGGCCCTATTAATCTATGGTGAAGTACGCCATACCATACGTTGATTGAGAATCGATCTTAATGCGTTCTTTTCTGAATTACTTGGGAATTTACATCTGCTCACATATGCTGGTTACGGAAATTCACAACATCACCTCTTGTGAACTCTGCCTCATAAGTAAATAACATCTTGGTTGTGAGCAGTGGATCTGCAGCACACTTCTGCAACAGCCATTGACAGAACCGCCGTCTGCCATGATGGATCTGTGGCCTTACGAGCTGGACGCACTATAGGTGATTTGGGTGCAACAACTGATCATGAGGTATCGCCTAGCCCCCCCCCCCTCCTCCCCCGTCAGAGACACGCCTTCTGCTGCTGCTCATACTCGCACACTGATCCCAGGGGTCTCTTCCACCAAACATAGCATACTCTCCTCCATGTCAGGCTTGCGGAGTGCGTGGGGCTTCCATTGAGGTGCTAGGGTAACTGTGTCCCTCAGGCCCTGAAAAGTCGGCCTGAAAAGCTGACCAGAGGGCACATTGCGTTGAGGACATTTTTCAGCGTGTAGGGCAAAGGCCAGCAGGCTACGTCCTCGTCCTAAAACATGGCAGAATACCATATCTGGCATTTCACTTGTCGACTAGTAGGCTTCCATTGCTAAGAAGTGGTGGAAGAGAAAATCAAAATGTACTGCACCATTTGTACGCACAAACAGCACAATAACAGAAAACAATTATAAGTGAATCCACGTTTAGAAGAAGGTAAAAGACCATGATACGTACCTGGGGTAAAAACGGAAATGCCGTGTGGCTAGGGCCTCCCGTCCGGTAGACCGTTCGCCTGCTGCAAGTCTTTCGAGTTGACGCCTCTTCGGCGACTTGCGTGTCGATGGGGATGAAATGATGATGAAAGACACGAAACAGCCCGTCATCACGAGGCAGAGAAAATCCCTGGCCCCGCCGGGAGTCGAACCCGGGACACCGTGCGCGGGAAGCGAGATCGCTACCGCAAGACCACGAGCTGCGGACTCGTACCTGTGGTGACAGTACTATACAGTAGAACAAAATACACAAACATGACGAAAACTAATGTAGCTTACAACATGATTCAAATCACACAACTGACTGCAGACCGCCTAATGGTAGGTAGAGTCCTCTGAGTAAGTCATCATAATACCCTGCCGATACATTTGATTGAGCGCCAATGCAACGACTTTGTTAACATCCACAACCAAGCATCGCGCAGCCCTTCATATAAACACTTGTTTATCTCGGAAAGTATGCGTTTCCGGGCCCATTTTCCTTAGACTTTTTTTTCTTGTTTCGTTGAGTACTACCACCTCTGAAAGTAATCGGCACTTTTTTTGAACACCCTCTGTAATGGTGCCGAAAACCCCGCTCTGCCCATTAGGATAGAGAACGAAAAGACTCATGAGTCCACACAGTGTATGTTGCGTATCATCCAGTCATAACAAATCTTTTTACAAAAGAAACGAACTTAAATATTCAACTGAAAACATTTTGACAACAAACGTCACACAACGCCTTTCACTGAAATGCTTTATTGGGATTTCTTATTATGGTCTTAAATCCGAACTGTCCGATGATTGATACGATGCTACTCTCCATGCTAGTTTATGCTCTGAAAACCTTTATGGCTGCGTCTTGTGAGGATATGGTAGTACTTTGCGTATTTAAATAGTACGGTGGCTGTTGTGGATTATGGTGGAAGTTGCTGAGGTCAACAATTGGTATTCCACGGCTTACCTTAACTAACGGGATGCTCGTCTTCCACCGTCGGCGGCTGCCACTTCAGGAGTGGTGCACATTGACAACCTTTCAATATTCTTTGTTTGAAGGGTGAATATTTCTTTGCTCAAAATTTTTGCTTGAGTTTTTTAAGTAAAACTATTTTTTGTGGGATCCACTACCTTACTACTACACCAGTACAGCCAATAACATTAAATTTAAACATTTTCTTTTGCAAAGAAATTCAAGGCGCACTGATCTTTGAGTCTTGAATGTGGTTTGAAGGAAGATGTTTAAATTTGATGATATTGGTTGTACTGGTATGATAATAGTTTAGTTGTAGATCTGCTGCATGATCTAACTAATGTTTGTTTTCTATACTGGTGTGAAGACACAATAAATATGGAGTATGTTCTATGATGCAGTAGTTTCTCCTCAACCAGTACTTTGATTTCGCCACCATCGAGTAGGCGGTGGGTGACTTACAGTCTTTTATTCATTATATTGACTAAAATCTGAAACTTTGACCTGTGTAAATGGTTTAAAGTAATGAACGGAAGCCGCTCTCTCTCTCTCTCTCTCTCTCTCTCTCTCTCTCTCTCTCTCCCTCCCGCCTTCTCTCTCTCTCTCTCTCTCTCTCTCTCTCTCACACACACACACACACACACACACTGTGTGCTACTGTCGGCCAAGATTTAGTACTGGCGTTTCAAAGGAGATTGATTTTATGGTGTCATTGTTTGTGAAGTAAATGGTTTGTAATTTACCCGTGTAAACACAAGTGACGTTCTCTCCTTGGAATACAGTATTAGTAATTAGCGTACGTATATTGCATTGAGAATGAAAACCGTTGTCAGTCTCCCTATATTAAAAATTCTAAAGGAAATATGTTTGGGACGTACAGAACAATTTTGTGAGTCGTTTAGAGACCTACGAATCCCAAATTAATGTGGTGACAAAAGGGAAAGTTAATTACATTGACGTGGAAAAGAACGTGTGACAACGTGATGGCAGAAGGCGACATTTAAAGATATAAATCAGTTTAACTCAGATGTAAGGGCTTAGATGACGAATCGAGTCATTGTGTAGATACTATAAGCTGACAAGAGAAGAATAAAGAATAGTTATTCTTACACAGTCTCTTTTTGTAACTTAATAATTAAATGACAACAGAGTAAAAAATAAGGTGTCCATGTTGGTTGGCATCATGAGGCTCCGAGTTAATACCAGATATTTGAATGACGAGATATCTGCCCATAAGTAATGAGAAAAAAGAGGGACTATCCTCTGCATTGGGGCACAGTAACAGAAAAGCACGATCGAGGTGCTGTGGTCGGATCGCTAAGGAGCAGAAATTTCCGTGCTGTAGCTTTGCGCCTTTGGTTCACTTAAGGAGAACGAATTTACTAACCGAGAATTTATTTACCGCTAACACAGACATTCTTAACATCCATAAACATCTTAAGCAATGCGATGCGTGAAAAACTGTCGCATCGTGTATGAAGTTTAAATTTATTACTTCTATACTGCTAACTCTATTCACAGTAGCCACATATACAGCCAAATGCATCTATAAATTCATACAGTGGTCAAAGTAAATGACCAAAGTAAATGTTGTATATTGCCGAAACTTTAATACTTAATATTGTGATCCAGAAATACATTGGTTCATTTGGAATGTGATTTTAGCCGAAACATTCCACCCCAAAGTGACAGTTTGTGGGATCCGTATCAAATGTAAACTTTGCAGTACTTCCACCATGTGTCGTTACTAGAGTTGTGTTGCTTCAGAATGGTTCAGATAACAACTTAGGATCAGGGGCTCAGCGTATTCACTGTAATGGAGGAGAGTGTGAGGAAGGAGGACGTCACAGCGAATGTCGCCGTAAGTCAAAGTGATGTCTGCAGAACCTGGAACAATTTTCCAGTGGCAGGATCAGCTGTGGATAGTCGCAGAAGTAGCCGCATATGAAAAACAACAGGTGTTTAGGAACGGTATCTGTGTACAACAGCGAGCGGAAGCTCTCAATACAATGCTACACGCCTGTAGTCGCAGTTTCAAACAACCACAGGAGTGCACATGTCAACAGAAACGATACAAAATAGACATCACGCACAGTGATTACGTGCCAGGAGAACTCTCAAGGTGTCTCCCCTAAATCGGTGTCGGTGAGGGCTTATGTCACATGGGCACGAAACCACTCTTTGTGGACTAGGCAGCAGTGTGACAAAAAGCGCTATTCTGATGAGACCCATATCAATCTCCACCCTGACAATACTAATATTCGTGTGTATAGGCAACGAGAACACAGTTTACACCCTAATTAAATCGTAGACCGCTGCCCTCATTATCGCGGTTCAGTCTTGTTTTTGTGGTGAAGTCATGTATGGCCGCAGGACAGCTCTTGTGCCAAAACGTGGGAGGATGACTGGCGTGAACTATCGGGACAACATTCTTGCCCGCATTATGGCACCACATGGTGCAAATATTGGACCGGGATTCGTGCTGATGGACGACAGTGTACATCCCTATCAACACAATTTTATGAACACGTTGCTAGTGGAACATAGAATCAGGCGGATGGAGTGGCTTCCGCATTCTACAGATCTCAACCACATTGAAAATGCGTGGGGTATGTTAAAACGAGGAGTTTGCAATCGTCCTGTCCCACCAAAGATCTTAAAGGGCATTATAGAAACCGCTGTTGCAAGATGACAGTGAGAAGAAATTGTAGAGAGATCTTCGTTTCTCTCGGTCTATACAGAGGTCGAATAACTGATGGGAATGCAGCCAGGTAACTTCGTTGATACCACCGATATATCATTTTCATGGCAGAACTACAGTAACTAAACGCTGTGCCAGCGAATTTAAAACCTCGGTTCTCAGAGAAAATTCGTAAAGATAACACACACACACTAGCGCCATACAAACAAAAGATGACCAACGACAGAAGTTATTGAAAATGAAATTAATAAAACTCGTCTCTCTCTTCTCTGACAAGTGAGAGAGAAGGATCCCATGCGCAGTTCAAACAAAAACCCACTATCTCTATTCGTAAGGTTATTTGCCAATTTAATTTGAACATCTTCCTTAATAACACTATTCCAGTAGCTGGAAGCGCATGCCAATGTCTACATGTTTTCATATGCCGTAGGATGACTAGTCCCAACACAATGTTCTGCGATGACGGATTTGCTTGACCATTACAAGCGTGCGTCCCACTTACGTTCAGTACGCCGGTCCTCACAGTCCTGATAGTCTCGCCAATATATGACACGCCACAACTGCAAGGAATACGGTAGACACTCGACTTACGCAAACCATCCATTACAGAGCCTAAAAGGACCCCGACCTTAATGGTGGTCGTAAAACACACTTCACATTTCCTCAAAATACAAGTCCTGTTCGAAATGCATCTGCCGTATACGGCGAAAAGGCCGGAGAGTTTGTTGCCACGTAAGTATTACCAAGGTTCAGCCGGTGCCCAGTTGGTGGACAATGCAACGCACGTCTAATCTGTCTTTCACTATAACCATTCTGATGAAGGATGACTTCGAGATGGACAAATTCAGATGACAAATTGTCAGGGACCGAGATGACGTGGGCCCTGTAAACCAAGGTACGAAGTACCCTCTCACGTTGAGGCGGATAGTTCCAATTATCAGCCTGCAGATACAAGTTAGTGTGAATAGGCTTCCTATACACAAAGGTACCATTCAGTTTCCTCCTGGCCAAAACATCAAGGAAGGCAAGGCAGCCATTCTTTTCCACCTCCATTATGAAACGAATTGATTTAAATCCAGGTGTTCTAAGAAGTCATTATAATTCTCACTGCCAGGCCAAACAACAAAAGCATCATCTAAATATTTGCAAAAAAATAAAAAATAAAAATAAAAATAAAATAAAAAAATAAAAAATAAAGACACGCAGGTTTCAAATTCGCCAACTCCGAGGCACGTTTCTCGAAATCTTTCATAAACATATTGGCAATAGTAGGTGAAAATGGGCTTCCCATTGCAACTTCATCTGTCTGGTCGTAGTAATTGCCATTGAATAGACAGTAAGTGGAAGTCAACACCTGTCGAAATAAGTTTGATAATTCACCTCCAACCTAACCTAAATCAACCGTAACGAGTCATTTAGAGGAATATGAGTGAAGAGAGAGAGAGCGCACCAAAACTTACTAGAATATCAGAGTCATTCAAACGCACTCCCTCTAATCGACATAAAGAAATCCGTCGAGTAGTTAATGTGGTACTCATGCCGACCTACTACAGAGCTCAGCAGAGTAGCAAGGTGTTTTGTTACACGGTATGTCGGGGCACCAAAGGTACTCACAACTGGACGAAGAGGAACCCAGTCCTTTTGGACATTCGGGAAGCCATATAACATAGAGGGGACAACAAAATAAGAATTGAGACTCCTCACAGTCTCCTGCGAGAAGGAACTTTTTTCTGGAGGCTGTTGGTGCTGATCCAACAAAAAGTACTGAGAGATTAAATTAAATTAGCAAGTAATCTTATGAAGAGTGATGGTGGTTTTTATTTGAATTCTCCTTGAAATTCTGCTCTATCACTTGTCAGAAGAACAGATTTTATGCTGCCTCACCAGTTGACTATGTCAACGACCTAGGGGAAAGTATAAATAAGTTGGTCCAGTCTCAACTGAAGCCGGCCGCTGTGGCCTAGCGGTTCTAGGCGCTTCAGTCCGTAATTGCGCTGCTGCTATGGTCGTAGGTTCGAATCCTGCTTCGGGCATGGATGTGTGTGATGTCCTTAGGTTAGTTAGTTTTAAGCAGTTCTAAGTCCAGGGGACTGATGGCTTCAGATGTCAAGTCCCATAGTGCTTAGAGCCATTTGAACTCAAGTGAAGCAGTCGTGTCACCATTCTGACCGCGTCGAGGAGAGAATGACGATTGTCTAAGTTGCTCGCCGACCACGACGACCTCTGCTGATGGATATCGGCAGCCAAAAGACCTGCTAAAACTACCACAAACATCCGCTGTACGGAGGCTCTACAGCTGTGGTGGGACGGGCCTCAAGTTGGAGCTGCACCGACGCGAGGAGCGAGACGGCTGCCGGTACCGCCCTCTGGGTACATCGTCCGGCGGATTATAAGCTGCTGTCCACAGGGACGGAGCCAGGGCGCGAACTCGTGTGCAGGGCTGTCTGCGGCCACTGATCGAGCTGCCCCGGGCGGACGGCCAGAGCTGTTACGGCTCATTACAACGGTGGCGGACGGCTGTTACCCTTCACCGCTCTACATGGGGTTCACGAGTTGCCCTTGAAGGAGCAGTCAGCCGTGTCGCGGGCTACAGGCGACGCCTATACACGCGGCCGCCAGTTGGCTGTGGCGTCAGTAGGGGCGCTACGTCCGCAAGGCTGGGTGGTCGGACGCTGACGCAGCAGATTCCGATATTGGCATTGGTGGTGATCCACGCACGGCACCTTCACGTGGATCAGCGAAAGTCTGGCCGCATAACTTCGACGCCATAAAGTCAATGACACACTGTCCGGTGTTTTTCTGGACGCACTCCATAGCTATCAATCTTTCTGGAATATAACAACTCATGAGCTCGGGGGGCTATAACACCTATTTAAACACGAGTTTCTGAATTCTGATCAAACAGATAGCAATAAGCTTAGTAACGTAGAACAACTTCAAGAAAAGGCATAATTTTTTTCAAACACTTACACGGCGGTATCAACACATGGCGCGCTGAACTTTCAATCACTCTACGCATAAAGACTTTGTTTTAGGCCACCATTTTCAGATGCCAATGCCTCCTCAAAATGTGCAAGATAGCTTCAGGAGATGATCAAATCCTACAGAACAGTCAGATACCGCGTAATTTGCGTCGCACGTCTGTCACAAGGCCACCTTAACGAAAAACAATCTGTAAACACCTGCGCTTAATGTAGAAACTTCCAGTCAAATCAGTGCCTTTGAAACCATTCTAAACTTCAGAACTTAATAACTAAACTAAGAAACAGAGCACACACTAGGACTCCCCCCTTACCCCTCTCCCTTTCCCCCCGCCCCCCCACCACCCAGCCATTCGGCACACACAGCCCAAAGAAGAGCTTTAAGGGGAGTCGGGTGGCTCTATCACGGCCATGTTAAATTATATGACTTTAGGAGCATTTTTCTCCCTAACCAATTGACATATTATCATGATTTTTTGTTGTGTTCCTTATATCTTTATCTTCATTTGAAAACTAATAAGTCTTAAAAATAATAAAAACTTATATTTAAAAAAATATTGTTTTTAAAGTAGCCATAAAAACTGCAAATTTTTTACTTTAATTACATTTATACGATAGTTCTTTAAAAGATATTCATATTTCCTCAGTTTAAATCAAAAACTAACAAATAAGGAACAATTTAAAAAAATAATGTTGATAACAGTAATAAAATAGTAGCCAAGTAAAATGTTCCTAACCTTTGAAAAACACAGTTGTCGGGGAAACGCAAATTAAGATAAGACTATTAAACAAAGATTTTTTTCTTATTTTAGTTCATTCCAGCTTCATATGAAGGTCTATCTGGATCTTCTATTTCTTCAAACTACTCCTCAGTTTTTCTTCTTGCCTGCTGTGTTGCCAGGCGACACTTTTTCTTAATTTCTGTGACAGATTTGTCCACTTTTTTAATCTGAAGTTCGTCGTCCTTTTTCAAAAACTTGATTGGTATGGCCTCACAAACCTTAGGGTAAGAAGCACTGTCCCCGCCTCCTAAATAACACTTTTACCGCACTCGGTATTTCGGCAACTATTCTTGGAACATTTCCACAACTCCTTTTACCTCCATTCCTCCACTTATTCCAGAGTAGTTAGCTAGGCAATCAGCATCATGATTGTTGGTCATCCTATTTTCGCATCAGCAATACTTGGATAAAATTTTAGCCTTAATTACCTTGCCTGTTTTTTCTGCTATTGCACTTACAATTCCATTCAGTGACGTGTGGGCCCTACGTGCCACGATCCGTTAAATATTGCTGTGAAGTCTCTATTACCATCATTTTCACCGACACTTTTTTCAACAGTAGTCTTCATATTCTCTTCACAGACCTCTTTTGCAGCGTCACGAAGGATCGTATTGTAATATTTGAAAGCTGGCGGAGTCGGCAAGTTCATTACATCGCAGGAAGTTTTCGCCACTTCTTCACCTTCTCCAATAAATCAGAATGTGTAGGCTAATCGAACATTCACTTCTGATTGTTGAGAGTCTGGTAAGCATGAAGAATTAGTAGTGGACACTTCAAAAGAACAGTCACTGCACTTTATTACTATCGGTACTTGTAAACCTAGCCTGGTTCCAGTAGAGACGGTAAGAGATCCTTTACATTTTACGCACACCGCAATTTGGCTAACTAGGCTACCTAAACTGTTGATATTAACAATACCATAGCAACCTTCTTCTTTTCCATATATCTCATATTTAGCCAAGTTACGGGTAAGCTTCTTAGAAGAAGAGCTTGTTTTAGAAGCACAAGCAGCTTCAGTACTAGTACTAGGACTAGGCTCACCTTCACAATGAACTTCCACTTCAGATTCACCACGACGCAAAAGCTGTTTTTGGTTACATCTCCCCCAATGAACTCACGTTTTCGTTTCTTGTTTTGTATTCGCGGCATTTTTACATAATATATACTTATTTGCTGAGATCTAAACACTGAAACGCGAATATCGTAAACAAACTTCACTTTCAATCACCACAAACAAAGAACTGAAAACAAGAAAGTAAACTGGCAGCTGTTTTCATCAATGTTGCCAACAGTATTTCATCATTGTTACCAATTAAGCTTTCAAACAGCTGTCACTTGCGAGTAAAAAGAAGTCTGAGTTCATGAAAAGTGTGCGTTGCGGGGTTTTACTAAAACGCTTGTGAAACGGAAATCACGCAACATAAATTAATAAATTTGGTATCAATTTAAACCCAAAAATATGCGAAACAGAAAAAGTGCAGAAAATAAAAATAAAAATTTTTAAACGAAACAACCACCCGACTCCCCTCGAAACAAGTGCAAAGCTGCGGTGAGCTGGACGAAACTCGAGAAACTCCTTTATAAAGTTCGGGAATGTTCACCGAAATTCCACAGTCAAGCAATACTCGAAGCTCGATCGCCCACCTCGGCGCCAAACCCGGTACCACGGCCGCAAGCCCAGCGCCAACATAGTTCTGCGCTCTGCCGCACATTCTTCTGTTGACAGCGGCCACCTGTCCCTCCTCACGCTGCACTGCTGTTACGGGGTGGACACAACACCCATCGCAGCGCTGCCACTTCGCAGCGTGCACTCCGATGATACCGCTGGAAGCCTCTGTCCATCACTCTCTAGGTCTCTCTTTAAAAACTCTGCTCACCTCCGCGGACCTACAGCCACACGTCAATTTCTTTGCCCGTCTCAGTCAACCAAGGGGCAAGCTTGAAGGGCACGTATCAAAAAGGAACAAAAGTTCGTACTGAGAGGTAAAATTGCTGTGATATACTATGATCAGGTCATTTTATTATATAAGTGGAGACGGGCCGATGATCTTTCGGTTCTTGAAAGTTTCATTTTACCTTCCCAAAAATAACAAAGACAGTAACAAGGTAACTAAATCACTAATCACAAAAGAATAGAAACGTAGAAGCGAAGTTGTCTTTGGTGAAAGTATTGGAACAATGAGAAAACTGGAGATTCGGATTTGTACATTAAAACGAAATGTGTATGAAACGTGGGCCTGAGGGAAAGAAGGAAAAGGTGTGGACGGGGCCTAACCAGTTACCGTTGGTTGCACAGTAAACACATACACTTTATTTAAGGAAATAATATTTTTAAAAACAATCATTTAAAAAAAACTGACTGTACCGAAGCTACACTGACGGCTGAAGACCTTATTAAGAAAGAATTCAAAATTGTCAGCTGACGGCCACAAGCAATACCCCAGAACAATTAATGTCGGAAGGCCTGAATCACAATTGAGGAAGACAACTACATGCTGAAAAATACCAAAATAATTTTTTTAAACAATCATTTTTAAAAAATTCTAACACAGGCTACACTGGCTGCAGAAGGCCTAATTAAGAACAATTCAAATTATTTTTCGGCTGAAGTGCACAAGCAATAGGAGTAATTTGAACGAAATATTAGTTTTAAGCAATTGACACAATCAGACCAAATAAAAAAAGGGAGTGATCCACAGACCGTGCTCCAAGGATCGACCTGATAAAAGTCCCTAAAACCTCGTAAGCGGTGAGACAGGCAGCCGAGAGTTATGCTCACCTAACAGGATGGCAACTCAAACTAGGGATAGTTTAAACGTCGATCAGTCCTCTTACCAAATCCACCTAACGTGTGATAACCAGTACAACGATGGAATAATTCAAGAGGGGCGAAGTGACAGACAGCACTGCATGTTCAGAATCCGGTGTTTAAAACATCAAAACGCAGAAGGAACCACTACAACTAAGGTAGACAAAGGAAATCACAATCCGTACCGCAATCAAGGAGGCTGTCGAACTACACATCATGCCGGACAGCATCGGCAAGACGAGGAAAAGAACACTGCGGAAAAATATGCTTACCTCCAAGGCAGGTAACTGGGGATTTAGCGGCCACTAGGCAGCAAAATACCGCTGTTTGCTCTTCACCAATTAATAAAACAAAATTCAAAAACTATTAACAGGCAGTGGAAGACGGCTGATAGATTCCGCCAACTCGACACGCTCCACTTGTTGCTGTTCGCCTCACGGCGCCCCTGCGAGCAGCAACGCACGAACAAACGGCGTGATCACAAAATAGTGGAGGTTTCACTACTAGATTAATGTTCACTCACCTCAACGTGCTGGGTCCGGGGGACAACGAGGTTGTGGCCCTCGCAACTACAGCCTCTCGATCTGGCAATGCCAGCATGCCGCTAGTGGTCCCAGCATGTCCTTGCGCTGCCGGACCTACCTGCTGCTCCATCCCAACCGAACTCCCGACACACCCGACTTGGAAAACACTTCACGTCCTTTCCAAGACAGTACAGGTACTACATATTGATAAACGCTGCTGCTGCCACTCGCGGACAGACAACGCTAGCAAACGTAGTGGCGCCAGTAAACAGAAGAAGAATACGAGACGCCACTATCGCTGTTACACGATGCCAACCTACCGACGGCATCAACGCGAGCCGCACACGGCTCAGTATACTTGAAATAAAAATTGTTGCTGAAAAATTGAATGACTAACTGAAATTCACCCACTTATCTTCTATTGGACGCAGTCGGAAAAGAAAAGAAACAAATTAGACTGATAAGTAGATACCAGATGCTCACACAAAATATACTAAAATTAGAAATTATAGCGTGAGAACTTTACTCATTGGGTTTAGGAACTAAACATCACCTCAATTTTAGTAATTAAGGAAATTCCCGAAAGCTCTCCACTGCATTGAAATATTTAAACGATTCAAAACTGTACACGATAATGGAAACAAAACACACTCATATTCACAGACGATAATACATATTCATTTGTTTTGAGAACCGCGCAAAGGGCGCTTTCATGCAACATAAATGATGGACAGTCTGCCATATTTAAGGTTTGACTTTATTTAAATTAATTAGATTTTGCTGACAGATAGAAAAGAAAGTGACTAGTGGTGAAACGGACGTTGCTTCTCCACCATGGTACTGGTGTGGGAAAACGGCAAGTCACAAACCCCCAGCAGATTCTTGCAGCGTACTGACATGAGGATCGATACCAGCTGTACCTGACTCAGTTTCAGTCCAATATAAACATTCCTCTTGTGATGAGAGAAAGGGACAATCTTGGGGCTCACTGGTAGAACAACAATGATTAGCAGTAGTAAAAAATAATAATAATAAAATAAAAGAAACCTGCGCACCTCGTAGAAATTATCCAGATGGGACAGAAGTTGGTAGATGAAGATGTACAGACAAATAACTGGTTGTTGATGCTGTGGTCTTCAGTCCAGAAACTGGTTTGATGTAGCTCTCTATGCTGCTCTATCCTGTGCAAGCTTCTTCATCTCCGAGTAACTACTGCAACCTACATCTTTCTGTATCTGCTTAGTATATTCATCTCTTGGTATCCCTCTACTATTTTTAACCTCCACTCTTCCCTCCATCACTCCATCACTAAATTAGTGATCCCTTGATGCCGTAGAACGTGTCTTATTAGCCGACCCGTTCTTCCAGTCAAGTTGTGCCACAATTCCTCTTCCTCCCGATTCTATTGAGTACCTCCACATTAGTTAGGTGATTTACCCATCTAATCTTCAGCATTCTTCTCTAGCACCACATTTCGGAAGCTTCTATTTTCTTCTTGTCTAAAGTATCATTTGTCCATGTTTCACATCCATATATGGCTACACTCCATACAAATACTTTTAGAAAAGACGTCCTGACACCTAAATCTATACTCGATGTTAACAAATTTCTCTTCTTCACAAACGCTTTTCCTGCCATTGCTAGTCTACATTTTATATCCTCTATACTTCGACACTTAGCAGTTATTTTGCTACCCAAATAGCAGAACTCATATACTACTTTCAGTGTCTCATTTCCTAATCTAATTTCCTTAGCATCACCTGATTTAATTAGACTACATTCTATTATCCTCGTTTTTCTTTTGTTGATGTTCATCTTATATCCGCCTTTCAAGACACTGTCCATCCCACTCAACTGCTCTTCCAGGTCCTTTGCTGTCTCTCACAGAATTACAATGTCTCGGCAAACCTCAAAATTTTTATTTCTTCTCCATGGATTTTAATGTTGGTTATAACTTCAAAAAACTATAAATTATTCAAGAGACAGCGTTCCACAGCTGGCTGAAGTGGCCGAGTGGTTCTAGACGCTACAGTCTGGAACCACGTGAGGCTACGGTCGCAGGTTCGAATCCTGCCTCGGGCAAGGATGTGTGTGATGTCCTTAGGTCAGTTAGGTTTAATTAGTTCTACGTTCTAGGGGACTGATGACCTCAGATGTTAAGTCCTATAGTGCTCAGAGCAATTTTTGAAGAGTTACACAAATTGAGACAGTCAACGTTTGTCCTCCTCTGACCCTTATGATAGCAATTATTCAGCTTGGATTTCGTTGATAAAGTTCATTGGTGTTTTCCTGAAAGATATCGTGGCAGATTATGTCGAACTAGCTGGTCAAATTGCCGACGCGGTTGAAGGAATCTGCCCATAATGCTTCAAACCGACAGAATTCGACAGAGCTGGTGACCTTGCTGGCTAAGCAGTAGGAACTTTCGCCGTATGCGAACGGTCATAATCCTGCTGAAATATAAACCAAGGATAGCTTGCCATGAAGGGAAATTAACTGGGGAGTAGAATATCGTCGGTGTAAAGCAGTTCTGTAAGGGTGCCGAGGATGACAACTGAGTGTCTTGCTGTGAAAAGTAATGGCACCCCAGACCATCCCTCTGGTTGTAGGGTCGTGTGGCACGCGACAGGTTGGTATCCCATCGCCGTGCGGGGCATCTTCGCTGGTCATAGGCGCTAAATTGAAAACTGGCATTCAAAGCTGGACTAAGCACTGAAGACCATACTGCTCCAGTCAATGAGATTCCAGGCCGATTGAGACGCCCTGGACAGCGGTGGGATACCAACCTGCCTGTCGCCCGCCATACGGCCAAACAATCAGGGATAATACTCTGAAGTGCTATTTATTTTCATAGCAGCACCCTTTGGTTCTCATCCACAAGCACAGTGATACGTCGACGATTTTCTGCGTCTCATTTTGTTGCTCTTCATGGCAAACCACCTTAGGCTTACATTTTAGCAAGATAACGCCCGGTCGCACAGGGCAAGAGTTTCTACTGCTTATCTTCGTGCTTTCCAGGCCCTATCATGGCCTCAAAGATCGCCAAATATCTCTCCAACGGATAACGTTTGCAGCACTATGCTCTGGATTTTAACGATCTAACGAGCCAATTGGACACGTTCTCGGGACACGTTTTAGAGGCGGATATACACTACTGGCCATTAAAATTGCTACACCAAGAAGAAATGCAGATGATAAACCACAAACATATTATACTAGAAATGACATGTGATTACATTTTCACGCAGTTTGGGTGCGTAGATCCTGAGAAATCAGTTCCCAGAACAACCAACTCTGGCCGTAACAACAGCCTTGATACGCCTGGGCACTGAGTCAAACAGAGCTTGGATGGCGTGTAGAGGTACAGCTGCCAATGCAGCTTCAACACGATACCACAGTTCATCAATAGTAGTGACGCGTATTGTGACGAGCCAGTTGCTCTGCCACCATTGACCAGACGTTTTGAATTGGTGAGAGATCTGGAGAATGTGCTGGCCAGAGCAGCAGTCGAACATTTTCTGTATCCAGAAAGGCCCGTACAGGAACTGCAATATGCGGTCGTGCATTATCCTGCTGAAATGTAGGGTTTCGCAAGGATCTAATGAAACGTAGAGCCACGGTTCGTAACATATCTGAAATGTAACGTCCACTGTTCAAAGTGCCGTCAGTGCGAACAAGAGGTGACACGAATGCGACCATGATGATGCTGTAAACAGAATCTGGATTCATCCGAAAAAATGACGTTTTGCCATTCGTGCACCCAGGTTCGTCATTTAGTACACCATCGAAGGCGCTCCAGTCTGTGATGCAGCCATGGTCTCCGAGCTGATAGTCCATGCTGCTGCAAACGTCGTCGAACTGTTCGTGCAGATGGTTGTTGTCTTGCAAACGTGCCCATCTGTTGACTCAGGGATCGAGACGTGGCTGCACGATCCGTTACAGCCATGCGGATAAGATGCCTGTCATCTGGACTGCTAGTGATACGAGGCCGTTGGGGTCCAGCACCGCGTTCCGTGTTACCCTCCTGAACCCACCGATTCCATATTCTGTCAACAGTCATTGGATCTCGACCAACGCGAGCAGCAATGTCGCGATACGATAAACCGCACTCGCGATTGGCTACAATCCGACCTTTATCAAAACCGGAAACGCGATGGTTCTCATTTCTTCTCCTTACACGAGGTATCACAACAACGATTCACCTGGCAACGCCGGTAAATTGCTGTTTGTGTATGAAAAATCGGTTGGAAACTTTTTTCCTCATGTCAGCCTGTTGTAGGTGTCGCCACCGGCGCCAATATTGTGTGAATGCTCTGAAAAGCTAATCATTTGCATATCACAGCATCTTCTTCCTGTCGGTTAAATTTTGCGCCTGTGGCACGTCATCTTCCTGGTGTATCAATTTTAACGGCCAGCAGTGTAGCTACTTGAAGTACACTGTACTGTGTTTAAATTTTAATTATGTTGTCAAGCTTACCTTTAAATGCCGAATACCCTCTTGCTTAAGGGTCAGAGGTGGACCAAGGCGTTGTTGTCTTTCTCAGTCTGTGAATCTTTTTCTCTTTTCTGAAATTGTAATCATCTGTTTGTTTGTAAAATACATCGAATATACCGATTTCGGTCCCATTTGGATAATTTCTTCGTGACGTGTTGTTTGTTATGTCTTACATTGTATCTGTAACTATTAGAACGTCTGCAGATGTCTGCAGCCGTGTTGTACAGAGGAAAAACGCTCGCAGCGGGGAAGAAGAGCGCGGCGTATTTACGGCGTCTCGCTGGTCGTCTCTCCGCAGATTCCGCCCAGTTAATTACGTTCTCCTCCGCGGAGGAAACGCATCGCGTCCTGACCGCCCCTCCGCCACCCATTTGAGGTTTATGACATCTCTAGCCCGCGTCGGCGTTGTTCGTCGCCGCGCAGATTAATTCCGCAGTGCCTGGAGCGGCGCCGTCCACGGCTCGGCATGGCGTGGCTTTGCCCAAACTTCGCCTTTGGCAGCAATATTACATGCGCTGTCGCTTGAACTTTATTACTTGGCGTTATCTTAAAATTCCTCCGCCGTCTAATTTTGGCTTGCGGAAGATTAGATTGCCGTTCGCATACCCGAAACCGCCTTTTATTAACGCTGTTTTCTCCGGGCCAGCTCTTCTGGCCTCCCTCAAAAATTCTCATATTTCTCGCCCTCCGGTTTCACGTTCTTCTCCACAATATTCTCCGAATTACTGTGGATAAACTCGGTCTCTTAATTTTTTATGTCGTGCGGTAGAACAAAAGACTTGCAGTGTGTCCTGGGGAAATCTGTCCATCCCTTTGTAGAGGGCTCGGCACGCTTTCGTGACACGTTTTGTAGGCGTAAATGGCTACTTGAAGTACACTGTACTGTGTGTAAATTTTAATTATGGTGTCGAGCTTACCTTTAAATGTTGTTTAGAGAGAATTCTTCTGCACTAGATACTGAGCCTTGCGTGGCTCGTGTTCCCGCAATCTCTTATTTTACATCCTTTTTTCTTTTACCACACTGCCACCTCTTTATGTTTGTTTCAATTTCTGTTGTCACTGAGTTGCTGCTTTTCCTCCACATGAGCGGCAGTAGCGGCGCTTATCGATATAAGCCCTGGCGTATTATCTTTGCTGACTGCTATTACTTCCCAATTGTCGTGTGTTTGGAGTTAGTTCGTATCTGCAGCGAGTTGGAACGCGCCTGCAGAGCAGTTCGGACCATGCTGTTGTAGAGTTGGGACGCGGCGGTAGTTGGTCGGGTTGGAGCAGTAGTGGATAGCAATGAACCGCCCGACCGTCGCTGGCACACATGACTTGAACTGTGGACGGTCTTGGTTGATCCTCGGCTGGGCGTCTTACCGGGCGACGAGTATTTGCTCGCCGGTCGCTAATGGGTTGGCGGTGTGTGTCTCAACTCGTGGTTCGACAGTGTCAGTGCTCGGTCACTTCGTCCTGGTGTTTGTCATGTTGTGTGTAGCTTGTGATCTCGACCGCTCAGTTATTTTAGTGCTGTCTCCGTGCTGGTGTGCGAGCAGTCGGTCCGTTGGCCTGGAGCAGCGAGGAAATCTCCGCGGGGCGTGGGTTGGCCAGGCCTGCTGGCGGTCTCTACAGAGTGTCGGGGTGTGTGGGGCTGTTCCCATTGTTACGAGCTCCATGGCTCACTGATCCTGGACACGAAAGTTGAGTTTGGATTTAAATTACCAGCAAGTCATGACTGTTCACATTGTGCTGTTTGGTTCTCGTTGATGGCTGTTAGGACATTCCCACGAGCAACAACGTGTGTGTTCGAGTTGGCGAAGGTTTAGCCACTGTCCGCTGGCGTCTAACTGTATTTGGTTATTTGCAATTGAAGTGTGAAACGTCCCCTTTGAACAATTATACACGACTGTCCTTAAACTGATACACAATATTTTTTTTAGCGCAACGCAATCTGACTTTCAAAAATCCCTACAAAAGAATGGCTCTGACTAACATTAAACTATACCTTTCACAAATCACTTACCTCACAAAAATCTTCGCTGCTCAAGCTACTGCAATACAGCGAGCGCCACTACTGCCAGCTAAATAAAAGATTCAAACTATGGAAGGCACTAACTACTGATAGGGATAGTTAGCAAATGAAAGATATTAATAGAGAACAAACAATAATGTATTTACCTTGATATCATCATATATAAATATAGCAGTTCATGACAAATTACAAATCTCCGCCATCTCTCTCCCCACATCCACCACTGCTGGCGGCTCACCTCCAACTGCGCAACGCTACGTGCTGTTCACATCCAGCTGCCGCTGCCCAACACTACAATGGCAGACAACAATGCAAACTAGCCACAGACTGCACACAGCACAGCCAGTGGTTTTCATATTGAGCGCTACGTAACGTTGCCAATAAGAAAACATAAACAGCCTACTTACATAGAGAAAACATAAACAGCCTACTTACATAGCCCCCATGCTCCCCACAAAAAATTTTACAAATTTTTTTTTTGGGCAGTGGCCAATAATGATTTGATAAAATTTTTCATAATTACAATAACAAAGAAATCAAATGCACACACTTATTGATATTATGTTGGTCAAAAGCTCAAATTTTCTCACAGTCCATAAAGATAGTCCTGATCATTCATCATAATAGTAATTACAGTTTTTTTTCACAAAGTCTCATTAGTAAAAGAAATTGCACACAGAAATAGTGGATTTCCATGCAGTCTTGAAGAAGTAGTGTTGTCCTTCCAACGGAAAGACAGTGCTGACTCTTGACATGCTGACAGGTAATGGGCCACAATGGAGCAAACCCACAGCAGAGTCATTCGAAGTTTTGAAGAATATTGGTAGGTAGGTTATCACAGAGCAGTCCCACTGGAGTCCTGGTAGAGATTGTGGTATTGGTGTGCCACCAGAGGTGCAGACCCACTGCAGTCCTTGTAGAAATAATGGTATTGGTGGGCCATCAAAGATGCAGACCTACTGTAGTCCTTGTAGACACGGCCAGCAGCCATCTGTTGCGACTGTGCAGGTGCACAATCACCATCGAAGAGTCTTGCGGAGAATATAGCAAGTCCATAAACCACCACTTGTGCACTCACAAAGTTTTTGGAATTGTCCTTAGAACCAGCAATGCTGTAATCCAGTCCCTTGCTGAATCATTAACACACGTGCTAACACTATCTGTCCCTACTTCTCACATATTGTCCATGTACTATGACCAACAGAAACGTGTGCAGTGAAATGTAACTAATAAGTTAATAATATCATGAACTGGTGACAATTACAATTTTATAACGTAAGAATACAATAACAAAGGTACACAATACATCATTAAAAACATAACAATATAGATAACATTTGTAGTAATAGGGGCTTTACAAAAGAATAGAAATAACATATACATCAGTGTTACAGGAATTATGACATGAGTACACACATAAAAGATCAGAATAACTTTCGAAACACCAACTTCACACATGAACATTAAGACAGAACGGAATTAATAATGTCTAATATCTTTACAAAGTAAATAACATATTATTAATGCCAATTATATTCGAGGATAACAGTATTCCTCATCATAGTGAATGTAGCTTAATATTAAAAGAAGAAAAAATTCTATGAAACTACACAGAGACAGGAAGAAAACAAATACACAAGGGTACACAAACATATAGTGGGATAACACAAAAGGGAAAGGACACGGTTTGATTTACTGCAGTATTTTGCATGGAGATCTCCCTTTGTTCATCATTATTCCCAAAAAGTCCTATCTAAGCCTGCCTTCTGTATTTTGTTCACATCCTCTGTCAATAATAGTTTTTCTCCACTGTACAGTATCCTATTTCTTATAAATTTATAATAGTTAGTTTCTTATATAGTCTACCCCCTCTTAAGCTAACTTAAATCTACTGAGCTCAGATGCTAAACTAAGGGACGAGGCAATGCAGCAGCACATAAAACAATTAATATAAACAGCAATAAAAAAAATGGAAAATCGCAAAGCAAGCTACAGTAAATCTAAATTACCAAGTAATTCAACATTACAACTAATATGAGGCAATGCGCAGCAAACAAAAAAATAAATCTGGCTTAGCAGAGTAACACAAATTAAAGTTCAGTAGCACTATGCCTGGCAAACAGCAGCTTATATCTAAACATGACATAGCTCAAGCAGAAAAAGTAGTACACTAAAGATAACAATGCAGATAAGGGAAATGTATAATCACATCTTAATGTCTAAGTAATTAAAGTGGTGCACCACAACAACTTATTGTAAAAAAAATATTACCATGTACTTGAAAAGAAAATTATGTGTCCAGTTACTGTTACTAGTCCCCTCTTATTGTTCATTCCTTTCCAAGTGCTCCTTTTTTTTTTAAAGAATGTGGATTACAAAATTATCATTTAATAGATCTGTTGACAGAAAGTGTTCACATTAGCAAATGCATCTAAGTTTATTTTATAAAACTAATGCTGTAACACAGCTGGAAAACAGGTATCAAATGAAATAAGCAATTACGCAAACCAAAGCATACAAATATCATTCAATAGTCATGTGACGTTTCATAAGTTAGTAGAAATTCTCTCAACTCTCGAAGAAAGACGCTTGTCGTAATCAGGTGTGCAGATGTAAAAATATTTCTCGTCATTTCATTAGGCATTTCAGTAAATATCATAAATTACGAGCTCCACAGTATGCTTTCAACAAGGAAATGTCAATAGCGAGTATAATGGCCCCCCCTTTTATTTTCTACTACCTGTGCCGCTGAAAGGCTAATGGCTCTTTTTCGGGCGGCTGTCGCCCAGGTGGGTGCCCGCAACGCATTACGTGCAGGTGGTCACTTAACTTTCTTACGGATATATTTACGACAGCAGTTTCCGCTACAGTGACAGTCTCACATAAAAATATTTCACAGGTCAAGAATTAGTGTTGCAAATCTGTAGAAAGAAAATCCTATAAATATAACAGCGTCCAACAAATTTTCGCCAGCATTGTGATACAGTCACGCATTTACGCACATTTCATAACTCTTAAAGTACGATTCTTGGTTTCCAGCAACCTTTTCCACAAATCAGAGTCCCTAAACACTACTCATTATTCCTTACCTCATTATACATATACATATTCGTCGACACTTCTTCAATATTTCATCATGAGAAATACGTTGCATAATAAACATTCCTCAACAACATAATACACATCGTCGTCGTAATAATAACATCATAACACCTCAGTCAAATCTCAAAAACGTCGTAGCTTTCTGCAATAATTTCAAACCCTAAAAAAATATTCTCTGCTCATTTCAATAATGTCATCTACCTCAAACGTACTTTAAAATCATGCTCCCTTACCAAATATATCATTCAAAGCTCTCATAGTACCACAATGGTTCCGAAAAAATATGAGCATTTCACAAAGTACAGACAAAGTACAATTTCATAAGTGTGAAGTTATCCAACTGTGTAATTGCGTAAACATCTGTCACTGATGTAATAAAAAAAAGTTTAGATAGCTGTGTAATTTGTGTGTTAGAGAAATATGGTACCGATGTGTAAAGTTGTATAAGCAAATACCATATTAGCTAGGGTTCCTTGTGGTTGCCACGCACATGGTACACAAAGTAAGCGTGTACCCCCCTGAGGATTAATGTAATTATACCCTCAGGTGTTACAGATTACAGCAATGAAATGAAATGTATCACTGAAAACCTTTGTATCATTGTACTTCAAATATCTTTAAAAATAAATGTTTTAAGTACAAAATTAATCACTCAAATGCGTGTCCTGTAGCGCTAAATGTGCGTCTTGCTGTAAGATAATTCTGTGGAAGTGTCGTACTTATCGTCCTCTGAAAGCTAAGTTCTGCAGAAGTCAATGTACTTACCTCATGATAAGCAAAAGTGAAATGCTTTATGTATAGATATCTTAGTTATTACGCTTATTGCCATGATGAAGAAAGTACTGTGCTGTAACGTATTGTTGTGCTACGGAAAAGGCAATCTCATTGTAGCTATACCAAAAAAAGTTACTACTAAAACACGGTTTACTTTGCAGAATAAAACAGAAAAACTGTGCAGAAATAAAACAGAAACACTACAAAAGCAACATTGTAAATTGTCACTCATTAGAAGCGTCGTGATAAAACCGTGTAGTTGTCACTTAAACTAACCACTGTGTCGTCTGGTATCTCACAGAAAGTACATTAAACCCAGAATGTATTTTCAAGTAAACCAAAATGTTGCATTAAAATCTCATTAGCAGTACCAGTATGTGTCCTAAGTATGTAAGCCTGATAGTCGTTACGTAATCGTAATGTATTTTCATGCCGCGAAAAAATAGGTTGAAAATGCTCACAAATTTGTGTTTTTACGTCATTACAGACTTTTTGACATTTCGATTCAATGTTATGTAACTCAGTAGTTAAATCTTCACGTGTTTGTTCAAGTGTTTGTTCCAATGAGTCTAACTTTTTAAGATTTTGTTCCACTGTGTCTAACTTTTGAAGCTTTTGCTGTGTTTGTCTCTGATTTTGTTCCATTGTGTCTAACTGTTGCTGTGTTTGTCTCTGATGTTGTTCCATTGTGTCTAACTTTTCAAGCTTTTGTCCCATTTGTTGCATTAATTGTAATAACAATGCACTGGTGTCTGAAACATGTTCCTCAGTGCTTTTCGGCAGTGAAGTTGCACCGGCAACATTCACATTTTGACAAGTGGAAAATGTGTCTTGACTCATTTGAGAAAACGGTGGGAACCCAAAACCTGAGTCTGCAGTATTTGCAATATTGTGTTCTGTCATTCCCGATTCCTGAGGCGAGCTGTTGCCGACCAATCGATCGATAACGCTTCCCTGTTCACTACCTGTTTCACTGTCTACACCATTGTTTGCCGCCCGCTCCATTTCCCTATGCGCAATTACCAAATTACTACTTTGAACATTAGTTAATTCATTACTCTGCGGCGCTAACACACTGCTTTCGTCTTCACTGTCATTTCTCAGTTTACTTTGGAGCCTAGTATTACGTTTTTCACACGCCATTATTGTCACAGTATTTCACACGATAACACAGAAAAGCGCAATTTGAAGAGCAAAATAAAATAACATAGCAATGGAAATAATGTCTACTTAATTGCCAGCGCAGCTGCGAAATACTTGGTGCAAATCTACATGCATGCCACAACTGTTTTACTGTACAACAATGAAAAACTACAACTACAAACGAAATTCTCTCTATAATTACGCGCTAGCAATAAACAAAATCTACACTAATTACACAAACTACAAGAAAAAAATCAGAAGATTCCAGTGAGGTATCCTAGGCTAAGGGTCGACATATGAAACGTCCCCTTTGAACAATTATACACGACTGTCCTTAAACTGATACACAATATTTTTTTTAGCGCAACGCAATCTGACTTTCAAAAATCCCTACAAAAGAATGGCCCTGACTAACATTAAACTATACCTTTCACAAATCACTTACCTCACAAAAATCTTCGCTGCTCAAGCTACTGCAATACAGCGAGCGCCACTACTGCCAGCTAAATAAAAGATTCAAACTATGGAAGGCACTAACTACTGATAGGGATAGTTAGCAAATGAAAGATATTAATAGAGAACAAACAATAATGTATTTACCTTGATATCATCATATATAAATATAGCAGTTCATGACAAATTACAAATCTCCGCCATCTCTCTCCCCACATCCACCACTGCTGGCGGCTCACCTCCAACTGCGCAACGCTACGCGCTGTTCACATCCAGCCGCCGCTGCCCAACACTACAATGGCAGACAACAATGCAAACTAGCCACAGACTGCACACAGCACAGCCAGTGATTTTCATATTGAGCGCTACGTAACGTTGCCAATAAGAAAACATAAACAGCCTACTTACATAGAGAAAACATAAACAGCCTACTTACAAGTGCACCAGCGGATTTTTCTGTCTTGTGGCCGTTAACGTTCCCGTTACCCACCCTGGCCATTGACGTAAATTTAGGCAGTGTTCTTTCTTCACTGTCTTGTCGCTGTCCAGCACGGTCTGTAGTTCGACAGCTTAATGTATGCTTGGTTGTGGGCGTCCATGCCTTTTACGTTTTGCATTGAACTCGGGGTTGTGTGCTGGTCGAGTGGAGCGCAAGTTACCTCGTCGGTGGGTTCGTTAACTGTCTGTTGGTTGGGTTGTCGTCGGATCGAGAATGGTTGGGCCGCCTGTTAGTATTTCAAGAGCTGGCCGACCCCCGAAATTTCTGAGCGCCGTTAGCTGCACTGCCTTTTCTTATTTTCTGTTATGTGTATTTGTATGGCTCTTAGCCGATGGTTTTGAATTAAAGTTGAATCGTTTTTAGTTGTGTTTTAAGTCATGGGCCTTCAGCCACTTTAAAATTAAAGTTCCTTGCTTGTTAAGTGTTAAATTATTTGGGGCCTTCAGCCTAACTGAAGATAAGGCTTTCTGCCTTCTGTTTATTTATTTAATTTTACATTTAGTCTTCAAATTAAGGTTGTTGCTTTTCAAGTCTTAGATTTTTGGGCCTTCAGCCAAATTATAGTACTCAACGTGAGGCCTTCTGCCTTCTAAATATTCTTTTTGGCGTCTGAACTTTGAGTTAATGGCTTTTAGCCGTTTTTTTTTAAATTTAAAGTGTTTGTGCCCTAAAGCATAAGATAGTGTGACGTATTCCACCGATAGCTAAGTTCGAGAGTTTGTACTGTAATGTTTGGTCAAATAAATAAAGTTATGTGTTCGAGTGTGACTGACAGCCGATCATTTTGGCCCCTTTCTACAATTCCAACTACCCGACCTGTCCTACGAGTTTAGCAGGGCATCTCAGATACGTTGCATTCTAAAAATGTCTATTACACGAAAAAACCATGGTAGCATGTGGCAGTTATTCCCAAAATTAATAAATATCCTTTATTTCAAAAGCTGCATTTGCGAACTTTTGTACCCACCGTCTAATGTCAATCCTAGTAGAGTCCCAGAGCTGCTAAAATAAGTCGGCGCTTTCACAATATTATTACCAAGCGATTCTGTGTATATGAGAGGGTCTAAGGAGATGCTGGCAGTTCTGATATCAAAATGTTTGGAAGAGACACGATGTTCAATCCGCGGAACATTACTGATTTTGAAAGAACCGCATAACGACCACAAGAATATCGAGACCAGAGATCATATAGTGGATGCAACCAACTGTTTTCCCGAAATTTCGTTTATAAACGAAATAGTAGCGGGAGACACATATAATGGTATAATATAATTCTCCACCATGCACTACACCATGGCGTGCAGAGTATGTAAATAGATGTAGAATCATAGCGTACAGATTATCTACGAGCCTAACTGTTGAAACTTCATCATGTTTGGTTCCATGGCTATGACTGTTCCCCACGATCGTGACGTAATCCAGCGCAGATAGGTCAGCATCGGTCGTAATATAATTTGCATTTTCTATTTCCTATCTAGATTTCACGTAATAGTCCAGCTATCGTCAGTGCGTTATATTTAATCATGTAGACTCAATGTAATTATTACAAAACATATTCCAACATAACTTAGTCACGTACAACATAATACATGACATAACATACGACCGATGGTGACCTATTTTCTGTTCTCTTCATCTATATCTACAGCGGTACTCTGCAAATCACATTAAGTGCCTGGCAGAGGGTTTAGTGAACCACCTTTATAATAATTCTCTATAACTCCAAACTCGTACAGCCCGCGGAAGGAACGAAAACCTATATCTTTCCGTGTGAGCACTGAGTTCCCTTATTTTATTATGATGATCGTTTCTCCCTACGTAGGTCCGCGCAAAAAAAAAAAAAAAAAAAAAAAAAAAAAACAAACACTCTCGCATTCCGAGGAGAAAGTTGGTGATTGAAATTTCGTTAGAAGGCCCCGCCGCAATGAAAAACGCCTTTGTTTTAATGCTGTCGACCCCAGATCCTGTATCATTTCAGTGACACACTCCCCCCAGTTTCGCGATAATACATAACGTGCTGCCCTTCTTTGAACTTTCTCGATGTACTCGGTAACCGCGTCTGGTAAGAATCTCACACCGTGCGGCAGTATTCTAATAGTGAACGGACAAGCGTAGTATAGGTACTTGTTTTAGTAGACCTGTTACATTTTCTAAGTGTCCTGCCAATAAAACACAGTCATTTATTAGCCTTCCCCATAACATTTTCTTAATGCTCCTTCCAATTTAAGTTGTCCGTAATTGTAATTCCTAGGTATTTAGATTAATTTACGGCCCTTAGATTTGACTGATTTATCGTGTAATCAAAGTTTAACGGATTTCATTTAGCAGTCATGTGGATGACCTCAAACTTTTCGTTATTTAAGGTTAATTGCCAATTTTTGCACCATACGGATATCATTACTAAATCGTTTTGCAGTTTGTTTTGATCTTCTGATGATTTTGCTAGCCGGTAAACGACAGCATCGTCTGCAAACCACCTAAGACAACTGGTGAGATTGTCTCCTAAATGGTTTATGTAGACAAGGAGCAGCAAAAGGTCTATAACACTATCTTGGGGAACGCCAGAAATCACTTCTGCTTCAGTCAATGACTTCCGTCAATTACTATGTAATGTGACCTCTCTGACAGAAATTCACGAATCCAGTCACATAACTTGGACGATATTCTATAAGCAGATCTGAACACAGTGTTGTAATATCTTCGTTTTTGCGTTTTGGTTTATTGATTGCTCTTTTAACTGTGTGACACTGGACTTCAGTGATGTCTGGTACTTTATTTACCACGAACAATATATTTCAATGGTGTTAATATATTCACAATAGTGAGCCGTCTGGAGAAGTGAATGACACGTAACCAACGAGCTTGAGCACCATCTTTGAATATCTGGGCAGCTAGTGCTCTATGGCGGAGAACGGTTGAGGTGAGTCGGGCCGAGGGTTAGAGCGAGTCTTTGAGAGAACTGTTAGTGTGGCTGATTTTCCCGGTCTGTGCGTACAGCTTGACCCGTATGTTGGTGCTGACCGTATAGGGATCTAGCGCAGTTATTGTACCGTGCCAATGGTTCCAAGCGTATTCTGGCCGGACCGTTTGATGAGTAGTTTGACCGGACATTTTCCGCCTCCTTACCACGCTTGGTCGAAGACAGAGCTTAGGATTTGCCGCTACCAGTTTAAAAAGGTGGGTGTTCTTTAACATGTCTGTGACACTCGTTCCGGGCGGTGGCTCTTGTTTGTGCTGCACTGGTCTAGCGATTATTGACTGCTTGGTGCTCAGCTCTCCGCCATACGTTTTGCAGTCCCTGCCTTGGTAATGACTAATTCTGAACTTTCGTCACGTTTGCTCAAGCCTTCCATTCTTCCATAGGCAAAACATTTTTGGTGTGGCCCTCCACGAATTTCTCTTGTGTGCCAACCTCTTCATTTCAGAGTAGCACTTGCAACCTACGCCGTCAATTATTTGCTGGATGTATTCCAGTCTCTGTCTTTCTCTACAGCTTTTGCCTTCTACAACTACCTCTATGCCATGGAAGTAACTTCGTGATTTCTTAACAGATGTCCTATCATTCTGTCCCTTCTTGTCAGTGCTTTCCATAAATTACTTTCCTCACCGATTCTGCGCAGAAACTTCCTCATTACTTACCTTATCAGTCCACCTAATTTTCAATGTTCTTCTGGACTACCACATTTTAGATGTTCGATTCTCTTTTGCTCCAGTTTTCCCACAGTCCATATTTCACTATCATACAATGCAGTGCTCCAAACGTACACCCTCAGAAATTTCGTCCTCAGTTTAAGGACAATGTCTGATATTAGTAGACTACTCTTGGCCAGGGATGTTCTCATTTCTGTTACTTCCTATTACTTTCGTCTTTCCCCGATTTACTGTCAGTCCATATTATGAACTCATTAGACCATTCCTTTCATCACCTACACTAAGATGGAAGTGTCATTAGCGAATCGTATCTTTGAACTCATTGCAACTTGAATTTTAATCCCACTCTTGTACCTCTTTTATTTTCGTCATTACTTATTCCACTTATAGATTGAACAGTAGGGGTGAAAGACTGCATCCCTGTCGGCCGAAGTGGCCGTGCTGTTCAAGGCGCTGCAGTCTGGAACCGCAAGACCGCTACGGTCGCAGGTTCGAATCCTGCCTCGGGCATGGATGTTTGTGCTGTCCTTAGGTTAGTTAGGTTTAACTAGTTCTAAGTTCTAGGGGACTAATGACCTCAGCAGTTGAGTCCCATAGTGCTCAGTGCCATTTTTGACTGCATCCCTGGCTTATTACCCCTTTTTCATCCGAGCACCTCGTACTTGGTTATCAAGTCTTATTATTCTCTCTTGGTTCTTGTACGTTTTGTGTACTAGCCGACTCTCCCTATAGCTTACCACTAGTTTCCTCAGAATTTCGAAAATCTTGCACCATTTTGCGTTGTCGAACGCTTTTCCCTGTCGACAGATCCTGTGAACGTGTCTTGATTTTTCTTTAGTCTTCTTCCATTATCAACCGCAACGTGAGAACTGTCTGACTGGTTCCTCTACCTTTCCTAATGCCAAACTGAAAGTCATCTGACGCATCCTCAATTTTCTTTTCCGTTCTTCTGGATGTTAATCTTGTTATTAACTTGGAAGCATGAGCCGTTAACTTCGTTGTGCGATGATTCTCGCACTTGTCAGCTCTTACAATCTTCAGAATTGTGTGAATGATCTTTTGATCTTTTTCCGAATTCAGATGATATATCGCCAGACTCATGCATTCTACACGCCAAATTGAAGAGTCGCTTTGATGCCACTTGCCCCAATGATTTTAGGAATTCTGATAGAATGTTGTCTGTCCCATCTGCCTTGTTTGTTCTTAAGTGCTCCAAAGCTCTTCAAATATTGTGGTTCTAATACTGGATCACCTATCTTCTCTAAATCGCCTCCTGTTTCTCCTCCTATCACACCATCAGACATGTCCTCTCCCTCATAGAGGCCTTCAGTGTACTCTTTGCACCTACCTGCTCTTTCCTCCTATCTGCTCATTCCTTTGATCACCCTTGCTTTAATGTCACTGAAGGCTGTTTTGACTTTTCTATATGCCTCGTCAGTCCTGCAGACAATCATTTCTTTTTCGATCTCTCCACATTTTTTCTAGTAAACATATTTCCTTAGCTTCCCTGCACTTGCTATTTATTTCATCCCAAAGTGACTTTTATTTCTGCATTCCTGAATTTCCCTGAATTTTTGTACTTCCTTCTTCCAGCGATCAAGTATTTCTTCTGTTACGCATGGTTTCTTCGCAGTTACTTTCTTAGTGCGTATGCTTTTCTTTCCAACTTCTTTGATTGCCCTTCTTAGTATGTTTATTACTCTTCAACTGAACTGCCTACTGACGCATTTATTATTGCAGTATCTATAGCCTAAGAGAACTTCAAGCGTATTTTTTCATTCCTTAGTACTTCCGCTTCCCATTTCTTTGTGCATTTGTTCTTTCCGAGAAGTTTCTTCAACTTCAGATTACTCTTCATCACTAATAAATTGTGATCTGAGTCTATATCTTCTCCTGGGTATGCCTTGCATTCCAGTATCTAATTTCGGAATCTGCCGGTTCATGAATTAACCAAACTTAAATCTTGCCGTATCTCACGGCCGTTTCGAAATGTAAGTTGTCCTCCTGTGATTCTTGAACAGAGTATTCGCTGTTAATAACTCATTTATTACAGAACTTATTTAGTCTTCCTCCTCTCTCATTCCTCCTTTCAAGCTGTCTGCTGTCACACTTCCTGTTGTGACTGTCCTCTTGTAATGTTTTGTGGTTCCTGGCTGGGTGAAGAGAGGGTGGTATGATAGGTGGGTGGCCGGTTTCCTCTCACTGTAGAACAAAATGCTAAGTGGTTCAAATACACCAGCTGAGTACTCCAGTGATGTCCAGTCTGATGTTCTGTGGTTAACAGCAATCAAATAACATGTACTAATTCTTGGATCTAGTCCGTGTCCATACCACAACTATTTCCAATGACTAACATTCCCTCACAGCTAGCTAAGGTGCGAAGCGACCACTATCGCTGTGGACGACTAGAGCACTTACTTCTGTTCCTTCCCTTACAACGTTATTCCAGTCCCCCATGACTATCAGATTCTCGTCTCCCATTTATCATCTCGGTGTTGGTTTTGGTTGGTTCTGATGAGAAAAACACTATTACTGATCTGTTAATAATAACTCACACTCTGCCCCACCTTGCTACTTATAACGAATCTTACTCCCGTTATACAATTTTCTGCTGCTGTTGATATTAGGGCCTACCCTGTAGTCATCCGACCTGAAATTCTTGTCTTCTTTCTATTTCAGTTCATTGGCCCCAGCTCTATCTTCATTGAGCCTTAGGATTTCCCTTTTCATATTTTCTAGTGTTCCTACCACGTTCGACCTTGTGACATTCCAAGCACCGACTCTTAGAACATCCTTTCGTCGGTTATTTAATATTTTTCTCACTGTCGCCTCCACCTTGGCAGTCCGAATGGGGACTAGTCCGCAGTGTATTGCCCATGGAGAGAGCATCTTGAAACTTTTTCAATTGCAGCCCACAGGCACACGTTATGTGTCTTTAATGCAGTGGTTTCCGTTGCCTTCAGTATCGTTATACCTTTGATCACTGCTATTCTTTCGCTTTATGGTCAGTTTGCTACGCCAATGGCAGAAAAGTGACCGAATCTGAATCCGCTCCTCCGCCCTCTTTGACAACGCCGTTGGCGGAATGAGAGTGACTTCTTATGACAGAAGTCCTCTGCCGCCGTTTCTGAGGAGTTTTATTCGAAATTTAAACGGTGGCGGGGTTCGAACCGTGGACTAAGGACATTTTGATTACGAATTTACTACACTACCCCTAGACCGCGGAATATCATGGATAACTGATCTTTCCCCGAAAAATGTGCAAGGTGGCACCTTCACCAGATGGAAGCTCGGAGAGGAAGAGCACAGAAACTTCCTTCTCCACTCTCAACTCCAAACTTCCAAAAGAAACACCACATGGAGGGGATTACTCAACGTTGTTGCCAATGAGACGAGCCGGAATTCGCATATTTCACGAAAAATAGGGGAACCCAGCAGAAACCTCCGACCTACATGTACATAACGCACTTCAGCAAACTGGATGTTCGTACTGACGTTTTGTACTGTACCACTGATTGGACACCCTCTTCCTGCCAAGCACTGTGGCAGGGGTGACTGATTAGAAGTAACTGGCTTCTTCACTTTGCTTTGACAGTTCCGTGTCATCCTGTCCTTTGATGGCCACAAAGAAGGACAAAAAAGTCAATCTCAGTTATTCTCTGGGTCGACAGTGAAGACAGGCACCAGCTGAAGCCACCAAAAGCACGGAGTGCGTCACAGCCTCAATTTCGCGAAAACTTCTCCACTCCCCAGGGATGCTGGATACTTCTTAATGTAACTCACTGACCACATTCTACTTCCAAACTGGGCTAGAGACCACACCAGGAGTGGACCCTCCCAGCAAGAAAAGAAGAAAATGTGATTCTTCAGTTTCTCCCATCGTATATCTTGCTCGCAGAGTCCACAGGCGTACTGCCGGTCCATAGTGTCCAACGGGTACAATATTTCGGCGGTCATACGTGTCGCCATCGTCGGGTGCGCTGACGAACTGAGCTCCTGAGGGCGGGCGGCCGTATTAAATCCCATCCCCTCGCTTGGCGTTATCTCCGCGGTCCGCGCCCTAGCGTCAGCGATCGCTGAGACGCTGCAGTCGGCGTCTGTGGTGGCGTCGGTGTAATTACCTCGTCTGCCCTAGTCGCCCGTTTGTTTCCTCTGCAGAACCTCTTTTTAATTAGACTCATTGCAGGTTCCCATGCCGTGCTGAGGTTGTAGCCGCAATATCGGTTGATGAGTCCGTCTCTGGAACGAATTTCGATAGCCTCTCTAACGACGTTGTCCCAGTATTTAGATGTCTGTGCCAAGACCCTGGTATGTTGATAGCCCATTTCGTGATTTTCGGACAAACAGTGCTCTGCGACCGCCGACTTGTTGAGGTACCCAAATCGAGTGTGCCACTGATGTTCTCGGCAACGATCTTCGATGGTGCGCACTGTCTGTCCAATATAAGTCTTCCAACATTGACACGGAATGTGGTATACGCCGGCCTTCTGCAAACCGAGATCGTCTTTGACACTTTCCAATAATGCTCGTGTTTTATTTGGTGGGCAAAAGACATTCCTTCTCGGTGTTTCCTTCATATTCGTCCTATTTTCCCCGATAGTGCGCCAGTATACAGTATACAGGCAGTGGCTATCTCTTTCCCCGTGACTTCTTCCTCCTCCACACGCTGTGCTGTAGAGGTGGGGCGGGCAGTGCGTCTGACCAGCGATTCCGAGTACCCGTTTTCCGGAATACAGTTTTGAGGTGAGGTGTTCCAGCTCTTGGGCAGACTCTCTGCGTCAGAGACGTTGCGCTCCCTGTGCACTAGTGTTTGTAGCACCCCATTCCTCTGTGCAGGGTGGTGGCAGCTATCGGCATGCAAAAAGAGGTCGGTGTGCGTTTTCTTCCTGTATACCCGTGGCCCAGAGTCAATCCGCTCTTCTTTTGACAATGACTTCCAGGAATGGTAATCTTCCTTCTGCTCCGGTCTCCATAGTGAATTTCAGTTTCGGATACATGGAGTTCAGGTGTGTAAGGAAGTCTAGGAGCTTGTCCCTGCCACGGGGCCAGATCACGAACGTGTCATCCACATAACGTAGAAAACAAGTAGGTTTACATTTGGGTGACGCCAAAGCCTCCTCCTGGAATTACTCTATATAGAAATTTGCGACTACACTCTTGAGTGGGCTCCCCATTGCGGCTCCTTCGGTTTGTTCGTAGTATTCTCCATTAAAGAGAAAATACATGGAGGTCAGAAAGAGCTTGAAAAGGTCGGTCGGCTTCTCGTCAAATTTCTGTGCAATAAGCTCAAATGACTCTCGAAGAGGCACCCTGGTGAATAATGGAACAACGTCTGAACTCATCAGGATATCTGAGTCTTTCAGGTTGAAGTTGTCGAGACGTTGTACGAAATCCACGGAATTACGGACGTGATGAGGGCATTTACCTACAAAAGGGCTTAGCAATTCTGCCAGGTTTTTGGCCAGAAAGTATGTAGGTGCCCTAATGTTGCTGACAATTGGGTGTAACGGCACCCCTTCTTTGTGGACTTACAGAGTCCGTAAAGTCTTGGCGGTACAGTTCCTCGAGGTTTCAATTCCTTGGGACACCCTCTGCTAAATCTGCGTCCTTGAGAAGAGCTCTAGTCTTGTTATCCACCTTCTATGTGGGGTCAACGTTAATCTTCCTGTAAGATTCGTCATTTAGCAAGCTCTGCATGTTCTCAATGTAGTCCTCATGCGAAAGAACAACCGTAGCATTGCCTTTGTCAGCCAGTAAGACAACAATCTCAGGCCTTTGTCTCGGGTCTCGAATGGCTGCCGTCTCCCTGCTGGTAATATTCGACATGATCGGTTTAGTTCTCGTTAGAGCACGGCAGGTTTCCCGGCGTACTTATTCAGCTGCTTCAGGTGGTAGTCGCGCAGCAACCTGTTCAACTGCACTGATAATTGCGCTACTGGCGTAAACCTAGGTGTGTGAGCAAAAGTAAGTCCCTTGAAACTGTATCCCTAGACAGCTCAATGTCCGTGAGATTGATGACCGTCTTGCGCGGGGCCTCCAGCGATGCTCTGTGAGCACGGGGAAGAGGCTCAGCAAAGGAAACGAACGGGTGACTAGGGCAATTACACTGACGCCACAGCAGACGGCCACGCCAGCGTCTCAGCGACCGCTGACGCGCGAGTGCGGGCCGCGGAGAGAACGCCTCGTGAGGGGAGAGGATTTAATGCGGCCGCCCGCCCTCGGGAGCTTAGTTAATCAGAGCACCTGACGATGGCGACATGTCTGAACGCCGAAATATTGTGCCCGTTGGCCACTATGGACCGGCAGTACACCCGTGGACTGTTCGAGAAAGAAAAAATATTTCCTCCCGAGTAAGCATGGACAGTACTCTTAATGAAGTGATCACGGAAAGGTGGAGGAAAATGAAACAGTATGACATAGCGATAACTTAGTCATTTCATAATCTTTAAGTTACTGCAGCAATGTTCAAAGGACAGAGAATCATAAGAAGATCACGTGAAACTAAAAGAAATTAAATATGGTTAGAAAATCTGTTGGAGAAAATAGATGCAAACAAATTCATTACCATGACGTATTGTCTTTGGCCTGTCTCTGTAATAAAGTTGTGCTGGTTTAATTACTATAAAGTGTAATTAAAATTAAACTTCCGCTGCTTGAACCTGTATAAACAGCAAACTCCACTGAGGTCTCAGAAGTCATGGAATAGCGAGATGCCCATATACAAACGACAGTAGTTTTGCGTACATAAGGTGTAAAATGGCAGTGCATTGGAGGGGCTGCCATTTGTACTCAGGTGATTCATGTGAAAAGGTTTCTGACATGGTTATTAGCGATTTAACAGATTTAGAACGCGCAATGGTACTTGGAACTAGACGTTTTGCATACGGAGTTTCGCAAATGTTTAGGGAATTCAGTACTCAGAGATCCACAGTGTATGACCACGGACAAAGAAGTGGCCGATGGCCTTCACTTAAGGACCGAGATTTGGGGCGTTTTCCAAGAGTTGTCAGTGCTAACAGAGAAGCAGCACTGCTTCAAATAACCACAGATATCGATGTGGGACGTACGACGAACATATCCGATCCCCCCAGGGGATCCACAACTCTTTTGTGGATACGTGCATAGCGAGCACGGGGCCTCGAGCTAATGTGGGTTTCCTTCCTTTCCGGGCTGCGTACCTTCCCTTTCCACATCCTTCCCCATCCCCTGTCTTCGCCCCCCCCCCCCCCTCACCTCTGGCTCTTTCCTTCTCTTTATCCCCCTCTGGGAGTATGGTTTCTGCCTACGTCCGGAGACGGACGCTTGTAAATGTACCGCATTCTTCGCCTTCCTTGCTTGTATGTCTTCTTCCTTCCTTTGTCCTTCTCTTTTCCTTACATCTTCTCTTTACCCTTTTCTCCGCTGCGGCGTTTGAGACCCCATCTTCTTTCCTTTCCCTTTCTCTTTCTTCCTCCCTGTGCGTGTCTGAAGGCCGACCCACGCACTTCCATGCGTAGCCGGTGACGGGGTAACGCGTAATTCCCCGCCCCGGGTAGACAGGTAGGACACGTACGTACCCCCTGGTAACGGCCAGGCCCAGGGAGGGGTGATTACCCGAGCTGATACCTTCCGAAAGTACCGATTGGTCCCTCCGTCCGTTTGTCGGGAGGTGTGACCTGAGGTGTGAACAATCACCTAAGGCGGGAGTGCCCTCAGAGGGCCCCCACAAGGGAGGAGCGCGCCATCGGAGACGCCGGTAATCAGGGGGATTCTTCCGCAATGGTTTCCTCACCTTGCACTATGTCTGCTCACAAACGTAAGTTCACTGAGTCTCAGCCACAGTCAGTTCTTCCATCGTTGGCACAGTTCCTTGTTGTTTCTCGGTCTGACGAAGGTCACGACTTCTCCACGGTCAACCCTTTCATTATTCAAAAAGGTGTCGACGCAATTGCAGGTCCTGTAAAGTCTTGTTCCAGATTACGGAATGGCACCCTGTTGTTAGAAACAGTCAGTGCCCTCCAGGCACAAAAATTGCTGCGTACCTCACTACTACACACCTTCCCTGTCCGGGTGGAACTGCACCGTACTTTAAATTCCTCGCGTGGAGTCGTTTATACATGCTCCCTCGATGGCTTGTCTGACGAAGAAATTCAGCACTACCTGTCTGACCAGGGCGTAACGGCTGTTCGTAGTGTTATGAAGAGAGTTGACACAAACATCATTCCAACCCGCACTGTCTTCTTGACATTTGACAAAATTCAACTCCCATCAAAAATCAAAGCAGGCTATGAGATAATTTCCGTTCGCCCTTACGTCCCAAACCCTACGCGTTGCTATCGGTGTCAGCGGTTCAATCACACCAGCCAGTCCTGTTCCAATCCGGCCAAATGTGTTACGTGTGACAAGGATGCCCATGAGGGTGCTTGTCCACCTCCATCCCCTCGCTGCATCAACTGTATGGGTGACCACGCTGCTTCCTCTCGAGATTGTCCCGTTTTTAAGGACGAAAAGCTCATCCAGGAAATCAGAGTAAAGGCAAAGGTGTCGACCTTTGCTGCTCGAAAATTATTCGCCAGTCGACAGCCCACCGTGCCTCAGAAAGGAAAATACAAGACTGTCCTTGCTTCTCCTCGGCCAACAAAGGAGGCGGCCACGCAGACTTGCGACCTCACCTTTAGTGCCACGTCGGCCAGCGCAAAGATCGCCCATTCAACCTCCCCGCTTTCGCCTGCCCACTCTATGGCTCACCCTTCGTCGGGTTCTGCTAAATCTCGAGCCCACAAGTCAGACACGAAGTCTTCGAAAAAAGAGCATACTCGTGAAGAGTTTCTACGTACCGCAACTTCACAACCATCGGTTCCTCCTTCATCTAAACATCATACTTCCAAGAAGGCTACGAAGAAACACAGTTCCTCTCCTTCTCCGCCAAGGCGTGTCCCATCTACAGCACCATCTGGCGGAAATCGCCCTCGGCCATCTTCTGTGTCGCCGAGGCGCACTGCTGGTGGCCGGTCAACCGGCCGATAGCTGGTGGCAGGAGCTGCTCCTGACCAACCTATGGATCAGGATCTTCTGCCTTCGGCTGAATGCCATTCCATGCTGTCGGTCGCAAGCTCTGAGCAGTCGTTGAATTGACAGCGACCTTGGTCACAGTCCTCAATTTTCTGTTCACCCTATGTCCATTATCCACTGGAATATCCGCGGCATTCGAGCCAATCGGGATGAATTGTCGATCCTCTTACGATCCTACTCGCCGGTCATCTTCTGTCTTCAGGAAACAAAGCTGCGTCCCCTTGACCGTTTTGTTCTCCCTCATTTTCAGTCCGTCCGATATGACCTCCCCTCTGTTGAAGGCACCCCAGCACATGGAGGACTCGTGATTCTTCTCCATGAAACTCTCCATTATCACCCAATCCCCTTAAACAGTTCCTTCCAAGCTGTCGCCGTCCGTCTTTCTCTTTCTGGATACACGTTCTCTCCTTGTACTGTATACATTCCATCGTCCACACCAATGGCACGAGCTGATCTCCTTCATCTTCTTGGTCAGCTTCCACCCCCCTATTTGCTGGTTGGGGACTTCAATGCCCACCACCCGCTTTGGGGATCTCCACGTCCTTGTCCACGTGGCTCCCTATTGCTAGACGTCTTCCACCAAGCGGATCTAGTTTGCCTCAACACTGGGGTCCCCACATATTTGTCTGCCTCCACGACAAATTTATCTCATTTGGATCTTGCCGTCGGTACTGTTCCGCTAGCTCGGCGCTTCGAATGGTTCGCCCTTGATGATACACACTCGAGTGACCACTTTCGATGTGTCCTTAGACTGCAGCCTCAACTGCCATATATGCGCCCGCGACGCTGGAAGTTTGCCCAAGCCGATTGGACACTTTTCGTCTCTAGCGACATTCGATGACCGTCACTTTCCTAGCGTCGACGATGAGGTCACACATATTACTGCTGTTATTCTTACAGCTGCGGAACGTTCAATACCACGCACCTCCGAATTGCCCCGGCGCCCCCCAGTTCCTTGGTGGAACGAGGCATGCCGTGACGCAATACGTGAGCGGCGACGTGCTCTTCGCATTTTCCGTCACCATCCTACTTTGGCCAACTGTATCCGCTATAAGCAGCTCCGTGCGCGATGCCGTCGCGTCATCCGCGATAGCAAGAAGGCAACCTGGAAATTCTTTATTAGCTCATTTCACACCTTCACTCCCTCCTCGGAAGTTTGGAGTCGGCTTCGACGGTTCTCAGGCGCGCCTAGTTTCTCCCCGGTCTCTGGGCTCACTGTCGCGCATGATACCTTAGTGGACCCCGTCGCAATTTCTAACTCATTGGGTCATCACTTTGCTGAGATTTCGAGCTCTTCCAATTACCCGCCAGCATTTCTCCCGAAGAAACGTGCAGCGGAAGTGCGACATCTTGCTTTCTCCTCTCAAAATCACGGAAGCTACAATACTGTTTTCTCCATGCGGGAACTCCAACATGCCCTCTCTTCTTCTCGCTCCTCCGCCCCAGGACCGGATGGTATCCATGTCCAAATGTTGCTGCATTTATCCACCCATGGTCTGCGTTTCCTCCTTCGCCTTTATAATCGAATTTGGACCGACAGTACTTTTCCCAGACAATGGCGGGAAGCTATCGTCATTCCCGTTCCGAAACCTGGAAAGGACAAACATCTCCCCTCTAGCTATCGCCCCATTTCTCTCACGAGTAGTGTCTGTAAGGTTTTAGAGCTTATGGTGAATTACCGTTTAGCTTGGTGGCTGGAATCCCGTAGTCTTTTAACACCTGCCCAATGCGGATTCCGAAAGCATCGTTCTGCAGTTGACCATCTTGTTGCTGTCTCCACTTATATCATGAACAATTTTCTCCGGAAACGCCAAACGGTAGCAATATTTTTTGATCTGGAGAGAGCATACGATACCTGTTGGAGGACAGGCATCCTCCGCACACTGTTCTCTTGGGGCTTTCGAGGCCGGCTGCCCCTTTTTCTTCGCGAATTTATGGCAGAGCGCACATTTAGGGTGCGGGTGAACACTACTCTCTCCCGTACTTTCTCCCTAGAAAACGGGGTACCCCAGGGCTCCGTGCTGAGTGTTGTACTTTTTGCCATCGCCATAAATCCAATTATGGATTGTCTCCTTCCTGATGTCTCGGGCTCCCTCTTTGTGGACGATTTTGCGATCTACTACAGCTCTCAACGGACAAGCCTTATTGAACGACGTCTTCAAGGATGTCTCGATCGCCTCCACTCGTGGAGCATTGAAACCGGCTTCCGTTTCTCACCCAGTAAGACCGTGTGTGTTAATTTTTGGCGACGTAAGGAGTTTCTTCCGCCCTCCTTACATCTAGGTCCTGTCAACCTTCCGTTTTCCGATGTCGCTAAATTCTTGGGTCTTATGTTTGACAGAATACTGAGCTGGTCCTCCCACGTTTCCTACCTTTCGGCTCGCTGTCTGCGTTCCCTTAACACCCTCCGTGTCCTGAATGGTACCTCCTGGGGAGCGGACAGAGTGGTCCTTCTCCGACTCTATCGCGCCTTAGTGCGCTCGAAATTGGATTATGGAAGCATAGTCTACTCCTCTGCTCGGCCGTCTATTCTTCGGCGTCTCGACTCTATCCACCACCGTGGATTACGTTTAGTGTCTGGAGCTTTTTACACCAGCCCTGTGGAAAGCCTTTATGCTGAGACTGCTGAACCTCCGCTGTCCAATCGGCGGGCAGTCCGTCTGAGTCGTTATGCTAGCCGTCTGTCTTCCATGCCTGCTAATCCAGCCCATGACCTTTTTTTCGACGCCTCCTTTGATGTAGGGTATGCAGGCCGCTCCTCCTCCCTACTACCCCCGGGAGTCCGCTTCCATCAACTGCTCCATTCCCTTTCCTTCCGCTTTCCTAAAACCTTCTTGACAACTTGGGGTACAGCACCGCCTTGGCTCCGTCCCCGGATCTACTTGCTCCGTGACCTATGTCAATTTCCCAAGGATGGTACCCCTACACTTGTTTACCGTCGGGCATTTGCTGCTCTATGTGCACAAATGACGGACGCCACATTTATTTACACCGACGGCTCGAAAACATCGTTAGGTGTAGGGAGTGCCTATATTGTTGGCGACATCCCAAATCACTTTCGGCTTCCCGACCAGTGTTCGGTTTATACTGCGGTGCTTTACGCTGTTCTCCAGGCTGTCCACTACATCCGCCGCCATCAGCGGCTACAGTACGTAATCTGCTCAGATTCTCTCAGCTCTCTCCTCAGTCTCCAAGCTCTTTACCCTGTGCACCCTCTGGTCCACCGGATTCAGGACTGTCTGCGCTTGCTCCACCTGGGGGGGCGTCTCGGTGGCGTTCCTCTGGCTCCCGGGACACGCTGGTATCTGTGGGAATGAGGCGGCCGATATAGCGGCCAAGGCTGCAGTCTCTCTTCTTCGGCCAGCTGTTCAGTCGCTTCCCTTCACCGATCTACGGAGCGGTTTATGTCGCCAAGTTGCTCATTTATGGCATGCGCATTGGTCAACACTTCCCCATAATAAATTGCGGGAAGTGAAAGCCCTTCCTTGCGCTTGGACCTCTTCCTCCCGAACGCGTCGTCGGGAGGAGGTAATTTTAGCTAGACTCCGGATAGGGCACTGTCTTTTTAGCCATCGACATCTTTTAAGCGGCGATCCTCCCCCACTCTGTCCCCACTGCTCTCAGCTGTGGACGGTCAGACACCTTTTAATTGAATGCCCCTATTTTAATCCGTTACGCTCCCGTCTACAGCTATCGCCTGATCTCTCGTCGATTTTAGCAGATGACACGCGCTCAGCCGACCGCGTTCTCCAGTTTATTAGTGACAGTGAAATGACTTCAGTCATTTGAAGCTTTTTTTGGAGACAACCAACCCCTTTCTGTAGTGGATTTTTAAGCATTCCTTCTGCTTTCAGTTTCTCAAATTTTATGACTTTGTTCCCATTGCTGCTGGTTTGAAATTTCGGTTTTTTCCTGTTTCCTAAGTCACGGGCTGGGCGCTAATGACCATAGAAGTTTTGCGCCCTAAAACCACAAAAAAAAAAAACGAAACATATCCGATAGGACAGTACGGTGAAATTTGCTGTTAAGGGCTATGGCGGCAGACGATCGAAGCGAGTGCCTTTGCTAACAGAACGACATCGCCCGCAGCGCTTCTGAAAGGCTTGTGACCATGTCGGTTGGACCCTAGAGGACTGGAAAACCGTGGCCTGTCAGATAAGTCCCGATTCCAGTTGCTAAGAGTCGATGGTATGGTTCGAGTGGGGTGCAGACTCATACACCCAAGTTGTGATCAATGTACTGTGCAAGAAAGTGGCGTCTTTAAAGGTGTGGGCTGTGTTTAATGGGCCCTCTGATCCAAATGAACCGATCATAGACTGGAAATGGTTATTTTAGGCTACTTGGTGTCCATTTTTAGCAATTCATGGACTTCATTTTCCCAAACATGTCTCCAGGCCACGACTGTCTGCGGGTGGTTTAAAGAACCTTCTGATCGCTTCGAACAACGTGGCAACGTTGAGTTGCTGCACTGAGACAGGCAAAAGGAGGTCCGACACGATATTAGGGGGTATCCAAAGATTTTTATCCTCTCAGGGTATTTACCATACGGGTAACTCACTTTACACGTATGATATTCAAATTGTTCGCTGTAGGGTTTCCGTTGTTAGTAGTGTTACTGTGGTGACGATCTAGAGGTTAGCACTGTCGTGCGTGTTCTGCCTCTCCGCTAGGTGTTCAAATGTTCAAATAGGTGTGAAATTTTATGCGACTTAACTGCTAAGGTCACCAGTCCCGAAGCTTTCACACTACTTAACCTAAATTATCCCAAGGATAAACACACACACCCATGCCCGAGGGAGGACTCTAACCTCCGCCGGGATCAGCCGCACAGTCCATGACTGCAGCGCCTAAGACCGCTCAGCTAACCCCGCGCGGCCTCCGCTAGGTCTTGGTAGGGAGTGTGCGAAGCCTTCAAGAGCGGTAGAAGGGACCGTCTCGTGGCGACTAGCTTCCGACTCAAATGACTGAGGTTGCGGGAACTGCGTCAGCAGTCGTTACTTTGCCTGTCAGCTCATTTTGTGAGAAGAGTTCCCGATATAACCCACGACAAAAGCACCAACTGGTGAAACCATATGCATTTGTTACAGTGTGCTCTTCGCAGTGAAACAGATTTGTGCCTTGGCTCGAAATGTGCATCAGAGATTGGGTGGAGCGTGGAAGTAAGCACTAGATTCCAGCCGAGTGGGTACGGCTTGGTAAAGTGTTGTTCTGTGCTGTCGGAACCACAAGATCGCCGCCGCATGGAAGGATATGCTGAACCTCCGTTTTGAATTTCCGCCTGGCTTCGCGGTGGATGGAAAGCTGTGTGGGAACCAAAACCAACGAGTTCTTACGGAATTGGATTTTGTGATGAGCACCCGTTCTTGTAATCTCACGGGAAGGAGAGGGTGATGCGTGTTTACTAGTAACTTTAAGTGGCGCCTGTAGAACCGTGTAATATCCACGACTATATTTCACTCAGAATAATTTTCACGACAGAATTGTGTGTGGAATTTCATCGAACATTATCGTGTTATCAATCAAAAGGACTTCATCGACACTAAGAAATAATAAAAAATAATTATTAATTATGTAATAATTTAATTTGCTATGTCAGTAATATCTCAGACAATGCTAATGGAAAATAGACAATGCAAATCATCTCTGTTATCTGTGATAATTGAAGATCAGGGACGCTTCTTCTTCGAACCATTGAACTGATTGGACGCGATTGATGTAACACTGAGGTTTGTAAGAAACTGTAATGTGTTGTTAATTAATATTTGCAAAATATAGTTACTTTGGATGTGAAATTATTTTTATTTATTTCAAAGTTTAATCCATTGTAATTCTCATCCTATGTAAGTGTTAATTTTTCCACTCAGCTATTAAAGAGCGCAGCCATTTGCGTTAGTGATTTACAGCGCAGTTTATTAGTAAATGGTAGAAAAGTAATAAGCAATTTGCACTGAGAATATTTTCAAATGTTAATGAATAATGAGGCTAAAGCAAAATGATTTAATATATATTATTTGTTTGTGGTAAAATAGGATCTGAAGCGACAATCGATAAGTGATTCTCATGTCAGCCGTCATCTTAGTAAAATATTGCAGCGGCAGTTCTGAATAGAAATTTTTATCAGACACACATGTTGTTGGTTATAAATAATTGCTATAATAATTGTGGATTGGTGGCCCAGAACCTACTTTGAAAAGACAAGTTCAACTTAGATTGAATTTTTAAATACAGTGCAGATAGCACGGTACGTTATATAAATTCTCATCTGTTGATGTATGAAGCCTGATTATTTCGCACTACTTTCATGAAATATTTAACAAGAAAAATACGTCAGTGCTGTGCGCATGTAGTATTCTGTGACACTGTTCATTTTGCTAAAGAAAAGTGCCTCCACCTCTTATAACAGTAGTATTGAAATTGATAAACGATGTGCAATTTAGTGCCATTTACACTACTTTACAGACAACATTGCTACACAAATCTCAGGTGGAGATTTCTTTACCAAAGTGACGATTATTAGCCAGGAAAAGCAATGTTGAGATAAAACGACTTGTTACGTTGATAATAGGTAACTGGTTTTATTGGTGATCTTGCTGATATAGCACAACACATAATCAATCCACAAACACTGCGCATGCCACAACCGGTTGGTTAAATAGTGAAAACTGAGTTTTGTAATTTGAGTGCTTTTCTTAAACAGCCATTGTCTTTCTTCTTGTAAATCACTTTCAAGCAAAGGCACTGTAATATTCAGCTATGAAATTTCACATCTATTAGTCAGTGATCAAGGTTCTAAGCAAGATTTAACTGCATGTGCAGTTGTCCCTTTTCGACTTTGTTTTGGATAAATGCTTTTATTGTTTTAATAATCACTGACTGAGGCAGTTTACCCCTTTTTTAAATTTTTCGGTCAGTTGGTAAAATAAAATAAAGGTCATAAATTTCACCCGAGCGTTAGCCTCATTTAAACAACTGCAGTTCCGTGTAACTTTTGTAGATGCAAGAGTGTAAATGGGATCTTCTTTCTGTTTTACAGTAATTGCTGTTTTAAGATTTTCCAATGTCACCTACCAGAGGGGTGGCCATTTATGGTACACGCTTTTGATAAGTGTGAAGATATTGATCTGAATTGTAAAATATTTTGGTTATTTGTTGTAAATCTTTAATTATAATAAAATGTCAGTTTCTAAAACGTATGCTCTGATGGTGAGTTAACTTCTAGACTTGAAAATAAATTCTTTCCTACTCTCCTTGTTTTATTTTTTCCCCTTTTCTTTAACGTTTAAATACTAGGTACCTGACATTTACTTATCAGAATTTAAGTTCTAAAGTTTGTGCTAGTAGAGTCGGACTCTTCATGTGCCACGACTTATCGTTAGGCGTCGATACTGCTGTGTCGACTTAAGGTTGAGACACGAGCATCAGGGTGCATTACAGTTGCAGACAGTCGACATGGGTCTGGACAAGATGAGGAGGGCTTTACTCGCAAAGCTGTTTTATCAAAACAGCATCAGTGGCGATCCTGCTCTTGACAAGTATCGATGCATTGAAGGAATACGGTGAGGTCCTGTTTCCAAACTGGGCTTGAAGAACAATATTCGGAAGTTCGAATTAACGGGAGGTTTAGAAAGAATTTACTGTTTCCATGGCTGAGAATGCTAGACGCAATGCGCAGTCTTTAAGTAGTCCACGAGATGTGTCACGACAGCTGAACATTCCATAATAATGCGGTTTCATGATGTCGTGGATGCGGATGTGCTCATCACACTGAGCAACGTTTGTAGCCTGGAACGCAAACATGGAACGCAGTTGGCAAATGTTACATCATGTGGAAATTAAAATGTGTTTATTTCAATGGTTTGTTCATTTTTTCCACATGTTCATACATATATTGCTACGAAGTTACGTTGTCCTACGACCACTGTTTTTATCACGGAGGTCCTTCCAAATAGCAAAAGTTTAATTATAATTGCTCTATGTTTCAGTTCCTTGACAGCAAGTGGTAAAGAGCTCTGGTGTAATTGAGATCAGACACAGAGGACCATTGTACCCAAAAGTGTGTCACCAGGGCTATACGTGGTGTCGATCTACATAAGTCATACTGTTCTCTATTTAATCAGTTCTACATTCTTAATATATCACCGAAGTACTGCTGTTTGATGAGATTCGTTGTCGACAAGTCGCAGTTCCAAAAGTAACCACTACTTCCATTCTGGGAGCATAAGATGCAACGATTACTTTTCGAGGAACTTGTCTTAGTCTATTACCCTTTGTACTGCTCCTGTCAATATTAAATAAAAATGACCTTTTATTCACATATTCAAGCTGAAGAATATCAAACAAGCAACATCCCCATTTAGATTTAGGAATAAATTTTAGGTAAACACGAGGATGTTACGTGACAACCAGTCAAGGACGCCACGTTCTGCTGTCTGTTGGTACTAGTATGTTTCGGGATTAGATCATAAAGGACCGTGTCTTGGTCATATGATATTTGATTGAAACTGATAACCGGATTCGGCTTTTCAGTCATCATCAGATGCCGCATAATCAGAACTGACCGTGCACCTACATGTCATGTCAGGAGGTACAAACGGCCTCATTTCACGCATTATATTTTTCTTAGTGATCAGTGACGTTAATTATTAATGATTTAACGTTGATGTCAAAGCGTTGCAGTCTTTCTATTGCAAAAACGAAATTTATCTTTAGTAGTGATAGTTAATGTTTCAGCACGGAAAAACGCATACCACAGTTGTGTGTGAATACATGTTTCATTACCAAATTTTCTTTAGACTGCGTCAGCAAAATGACGTCGACTCCATTGTATATCAAAGTATGGTAGTCTCGTTACTGATAAGAACTAGTGAAATACAGCAATAATTTATAACTCTACTTCGAAAATACAAGTGAAATTGTCACGAATGTGAGAAGGTGAGTAATAGAGGGTTCCTCACAGAAGGTCAGTCAGTATCGTCACTAGCTGCTTTGTGTGCGTGTGTGTGTGTGTGTGTGTGTGTGTGTGTGTGTGTGTGTGTGTGTGTGTGCGTGCTTGCGTGCGTGCGTGAGAGAGAGAAAGAAGAGAGAGAGAGAGAAGAAAAAATCAAATTTTATCAATGAGTCCTCACGTAATTAGCGGGAGGTTGAGTGATTCCAGATGAGATACTTTGAACGTATACATGGGATCATTAACTGCATTTAATTCCCCTGCACGCAGAACTTCATTCTGCAAATGATGGGGAAGTGGTTTTAGCATGTGGTGAGGGAGGCGGGAGGATTGGTGGCGTTAGCGGGGGTTCGGTGTGGAGTATTAAAATCTCGGTAGATGCGGACCGGCGTAAGATAGAGGCAGTTGCGGCAACAGGAAGAAGATAAAAACATCAGGAATTTAAAATTTTCAGTTGACAAGCGGAAGCCATGGGATAGTATGCTGTCTAGTATCTGTCCGCGCAGGGCCTAGACTGTTTTATTATTTGTCTCTCAAGCACAATGTACGTAGACGAGAAGTTATTCTTTGGTGGACTGCTGCATCTTGGCTGATTGTAGAAAAAGGATAGTGGTAGTGAAATAGTGACTTGAAAAGTTCTCGGCCTAATGATGGTCAAAGTATGTCAAAGTGTGGCCTGAAGTATCATCTTCAAGAGCATTAATTAGACTCTTTCCGTAAATATAAGCGACTACCAAATTTACAAGTGTGTCATTACTTATATGTACTGCCATTGTCTCATTAGGATCACGGAGTCAAGCTCCCAGTGGCGGAAAATGGCCGACTGTTTGATACTCTCGCCATTTCAATGGCTTCAGGAGTTAACCATCACTTCCTCTATCGCGATTACTCCATGGATGAGTATAAAACCCAGAGACGGTATTTTCAGCAATTTTCAATTGCTGCACAGTAGCGCAGTTCAGGATATACTAAGAACCACAGCGGTCCTTTAATGATACACTATGTGATCAAAAGCATCCGGAAACCCCCGAAAACACACACACACACACACACACACACACACACACACACACACACACACACACACATACACAAAATACGTTTTTCATATTAGGTGCGTTGTGCTGCCAGGTACTCCATATCAGCGACCTCAGTAGTCATTAGACATCATGAGAGAGTAGAATGAGGCGCTCCGCGGAACTCTCGGACTTCAAACATGATCTGGTGACTGGGTGTCACTTGTGTCATATGTCTGTACGCGAGATTTCCACACTCCTAAACATCCCTAGGTCCACTGTTTCCGATGTGATGGTGAAGTGGATACGTGAAGGGACACGTACAACACAAAAGCGTCGTTGACTGACAGAGACCGCCGACAGTGAAGCGGGTCGTAAAGCGTAATAGGCAGACATCTATCCAGAAAATCAAACAGGAATTCCAAGTACTGTGACAGTTACGGGGGAGGTAAGGGGGAAGTGAGAAAACCTGGATTTCATGGTCGAGTGGCTGCTCATAAGCCACACATCGCGCCGTTAAATGCCAAACCACGCCTCGCTTGGTGTAAAGAGCGTAAACACTGAACGACTGAACAGTGGAAAAACGTTGTGTGTAGTGACGAATCACGTTACACAATGTGGCGATCCGACGGCAGTTTGTGGGTATGGCGAATGCTCGGTGAACGTCATCTGTCAGCATGTGTAGTGCCAACAGTAAAATTCGGGGGCGGTGGTGTTCTGGTGTGGTCGTGTTTTTCATGGAGAGGGCTTGCATCCGTTATTGTTTTTCGTGGCATTATCACAGCTCAGGCCTACATTGATGTTTTAAGCACCATCTTGCTTCTCACTGTTGAAGAGCAACACGAGCGAGCACCTGTTCATAATGCACGGCCTGTGGCAGAGTGGTTACACGACAATAACATACCTGTAATGGACTGGACTGCACAGAGTCTTGACGTGAATCCTATCGAACACCTTTGGAGTGTTTTGGTGCACTGACTTCGTGCCAGGCCTCACCGACCGACATCGATACCTCTGCAGCACTCCGTGAAGAATGGGCTGCCATTCCCCAAGAAACCTTCCAGCACCTGTCTGAACGTATGCCTGCGAGAGTGGAAGCTGTCATCAAGACTAGGGGTGGGCCAACATCATATTGAATTCCAGAATTACCGACGGAGGGCGCCACGAACTTGTAAGTCATTTTCAGCCAGGTGTCCTCATACTTTTGATCACGTAGTCTAGAGGCACTGATGTGAACCCTTCGCGGTTACCAGCTAGTCTCTCAGCACGGGTTTGAGTTTAGTAATCGAGCAAGGTGGTATACTGGTAAAACACTGGACTCGTATTCCAGATGACGGCATTCGAGATACCGTCAGACAATTCATATATTTTGTTTCCGTGATTTTCAGTAAATCGTTGAAGTTCAATACCCGAATCTTCCCTTAATCCTGGCTTATTGTGTTCCGCGTCTAATGACCTCGTCGCCGATGGGACGTTAATTCCTGTCTTCGCTTTATTTTGATTCCTAGTAATGATTTCTCGCACCTTCTAAGAATTGGTGTAGCCTCTAAACGGTAAGATTCCTGAGAAGGAAACTAAGCAACAGAAGCGAAGAAATGAGGTCATTCTGGCTGGTAACAGCGTGTCGACGTATTCAGTATGAGCACATCTACAAAACTATGGAAATTGCATTGACTTTCCATCGTGATAGAGATAAATTAAACAAAGGCTGACGTCAGACATACATTAATATTATTATCACTTCCAAAAATTAGTATATTATTCATATCATCATTATCCGGTATTTGACATCAAAAGGTGGACAAAGGTCTTCTCTAGACATTTTCACACCTTGTAGTTTCCATGTATATGCATCCTTATTGCTTCTTCAACTTTATAAGGTTATCAAACCATTTTTCTTTAAGGTGAGCTGGAACCAGTTTTTCCACTTCATTACCTCATCACGGAGACACATTTTTGTTGTTGCCTGAATGAGGTGAATTGCCGTTCTGTTTCATTTAGATTACATGCATAAGCTTACATAAACATGCTGTGTTTTCGTAATGTAGCAACTTCTGTGAGAGAGATATATATGGACATGGTCACTTGCAGAAGCAGCTTTAGCCTATATATTTAAACATTTTAGTTATGTTAAACCTTTTGCAATGGGCTGTGTTTTATCAACTTGGCGTGAGATCCAACTTAAAATAAACACGGTTCACAACAAATAGATTTTTAAGGCCCGAAGATGACAGCAAAGTCTGTCGAAACTGACTATTTTAAATAATGAAGTAAGTTTGCAATCTTGGCTTCAGAATTTTTTTCAGCGGCACTCGATGAATCTCGTCCCAGTGAAACACCATCCTCTTCTTGCGAAGGTCGTTAAGCGGATCAGCTATGTGCACGAATTTCGGGACGAACATACAAAAGAAATTTGCCATGCCGATAAACGTGATACCATCTTCTTCTTATCGGGTGTAGAAAACCTACGTAATGCTCGGTGCCATACAAGACGAGCACTATCGGCAGAAACTAAATGCTCTAGGAAGGAGACCTGCCAAAGCGCCAACGAGGTCTATGGGCTTGACCGCCAATCTTGCCGTCCTTAAACGCTCCAGAATTGCCTCAAGGTGTCTCTGATTCTCAGTGAAACCACAGCATCATCCAGATAATTATAGATGCACTTAAGCTAAACGTCGCAAGGAACAAAATCCGAAAGGTAGGACAAAACAGTAGTACCCGTGGACAAACGAAAAGAGGCTCTATGAAATATAAGAGATTCCAGTCCGTACAAAATGTTTACAATATTCAGGCAACAGGATTTGATAACACACCTGGTTTAAAAGGTAACAGCAATGTAATAACTCTTAAGAAAGATATGGCACCATGGGCCTCTAAACATTTACTCGAAAAACAGATTTAGATTTAACATTAAATTCACACTAACGGCTGATCCAGTGTATTTTCAATGTCATAAATTTCTAACCAAGTGTTTCTTACAAAAGAATAGTTGGAGAAATGCCAGACTCCTGCCCAAATGTCAGCTATAGATGTTAAGTAGCAATTTTTCAAAAAGGACGGCACAACGGCCAGTCAAATTTCAGAAGGGAGGGTAAGCTTTAAAGTTAAGGACACCGCAGATGCCGATCGGTGGAATAGCAAATTACAGCAAGATCAAATTGAAACAACTAATGCTTTTAGACGCCGAGGATATTAATGCATTTATATTTAAACAGAGTAGTAGCAAGAGTTTAAAAGTGAATTCGACTCAGGGGTCGACTAACTGAATGAAACCAGATCAGAAGCAAGTAAAAACTCCTAAAGGCTCGGTGCATCCCTCCCTCAAATTACAATTACACGAATAATTCTAATGTTTAATAAAATCGTCGCGTTGGCAGTTTAGTTAAGAAGCCATATTCTACTAAGAACCGGTTAAGTAAACGAGAGAATACTTCTAAACCCCACTACAGGCCCCTGTTAAATTACAAATCGAGTAAAACCTCTGATTTTCAAGTTACACTTCGCGCAGTTTTAAGCAAGTAACCATTAGAATTTACTCAAGGTGAGTTTGAGAAGTTATCCCGACGCTCCGTCCGAATAACAGCCTACAAGAGAACAGTAGATACAGATTATACCTTAAAAATACACAACTTTCACAGACGTACCGCTGCTCTCCGGACGTGTCCCGCATCGGTGCCCCCTTCAAAGTGCGCTAGGCCGGGTGTTGGCGTCAATAGCACCAAAAGAAGCAAGTTAACCGCTACACTCGCGACGCTGAAACACACTAAGCATGTGTCTAAGTTTGGGGCTACTATTTGCCGTTACCATACATACGCACACACTTACCTCACTCTAAGACAGTCAAGTAGACTAAAGCCATACGTACAAACCGCAGTATAATTTGTAACAATAAAACAAGAAAACGCCAGAGAAAACACAGACTCATTAAAGTTCATGAACACTGCTAAGGAAAGGCCAAAAGGTGGAGAGAAGTTAATCAACGTCTTCAGCCAAGGTCGCTAAAACATATAGTTTAGAGTACAAGAAGGGCAGCAATGTGATAAGCCCAAACTCATGCAGACCGAATAAGGCAGTTTCCGCTGCTAGAAGAAATCAAGCTACGCTTGCACGAAACCAGTGGATCCGAATAAACAATCTGAATCGTTCGGTCACTACTAAGGTCTCCCATTCTCACGCTTACATTTTTGTTGCCGCGCCAGAAACAGTTGCCTGGCAAAACCAATAACTCAGTCGCCAAGAGAAAACGGCACTCCCAATACCGGTGGAAAATTCACTCCAAGACGTGTTGGGATCACGTCTCCACTTCCCGCCGGACCTCAGACGTCCCCAGTCGAAATCTTGGCGTTCTTTGCACTCCACTCCGGTTTCGGCTCCCTCTTTTGACTGCCCGGGGGTCGCAGTGTCACTTAACCCGGCAGCGTTCTCTGCGAAACTCAACGTGAAGCCGCCAACTCGCGATGACGAGGTGGACAGACCAAAAACGAACGAGCTGCCACTGCTCCCTGTGTATTATAAATGTAAATGTCGTGTGACTAGGGCCTCTCGCCGAATAGACCTTTCGCCGGGTGCAATTCTTTCGATTTGACGCCACTTCGGCGACTTGCGTGTCGATGTGTATGAAATGATGATGATTAGGACAACACACCACCCAGTCCCTGAGCGGGGAAAATCTTCGACCCAGCCGGGAATCGATCCCGGGCCATTAGGATTGACATTATGTGCGCTTGACCACTTTTTTTATTGTTCTCATTTTGTTCGATGTTCTTCGTTTCACTTGTTTGGTGTGGATGTCCCAGGACACCCGTTCAAGTTCAGTGTTGAAACACGTATTTATTCATTACCAACGATGGCGAAGCATGACAATCTCTGAGTCGCTAGTCTGCGCTTGACCGCGCGAGTGTTCCGTTGTACTCTGTCAGTTGCGTGTAGCGAGTCTGCAGTAGTAGTCAGTCGACAGCAGTAGCGAGTGGACGGTTGTACTGAGCAGAAGTCGGCATGCGTCGGCGGCGTGCTCTTCTCGCAACTCTGGTCACGATTCGGGACGATGTGTATTGTTGTAGAAGGTAATGAAGCAGCATTGCGCACATCTAGTAATGTATGTCAATTATAATTAATTTGTTCAAAAAATGCCCCAATGATAATTTGTTATAAAGTAACTCTTTTAAAGAAAAACATTCATTTCAATTTAAAGAATATTTCCTATGCATTTCCTCCAAGAATCAAAATTAAATATACGCCAGCATTGCACGAAGCTGTGTTGATAGATAAGAGCAGATATAGATGCAGTTTTTATTGAGGTAAGAATTTTTGCTTTTTTATTCAGAATACAAGGCCGAAGGTCAGCGCTGCTGTCCTTATAAAATTTATCAGGTTTAATTATTTCACAGGGCCGAAGGTCAGCGCTGCTGCCCTTATAAAATTTACCAGATATTATTATTTCTGTTACGAAGTTACATTTCCTATATGGTTCATTATTTAATCGATATAATTGTGTGGGTTTTTGGTCAATTTTCATTCCTTAATTTTTGTAAGGAGTTTACATTTGGGCCATTATTATTCTTTTATTTTTGCGGAGAGGTTACACTTGGCGACATCCGGACCTGGATCGTATTTCTTTGTGAATCTTCTGAGAAGTAGTCATATATCTGCTCTTTTTTTACTTAAATATAACTAGCATTTGGCGCAACGCATTTACTAATTTGTCACTCTTTCTTCCACAGATCATCGGCAATTTGTTGCTCTTTGTTGTATTTGTGTTTGTTGCATCTTGCATTGCCTTTGTTTCATTTGTGAATAATTCTGATTTGTGTAAAAATGCCGCGATGTATAATGAGTGAAATAGCCGATTCGCAAATTTGAACGATAGTACTTGTGACACACAGTGTAATGATGACAATCCTCCATTTACTGACAATCAGTATGTACCGACAACTAATGTTGATTTTGATCCTAGTGATGAACAGACGAATTCAATTGTGTCCTCTGTTAATTAACGACAATTGATGGCGCGGGACGTTCTGTTGCAATGAGCGCTACCCAGCTTGACTCACCCGTTTTACAAAATTTACGTGACGAACAGACAAATTTTTCTAACGAAAATGAACAGTGTACTCGAAGTACGTCAGACTTATTTGATTCCGAGATAGTGACTAACAGTGCACATCCGATTAGCAAACATTTTGAAGAATCACAAAATGACCGAATGGTTACACAAAACGTGACAATTGCACGTACACGATCAAACTGCACAGAGAATAGAGTAGGTAATATTGGCTTGGAACAAATTGTGGCAATATTGCTTCAACAAAATGAAGATAGCAAACAATTTAGAGAAAATTTCAAACAACTTAGTGAATAAAACAAACAACTTAATGAAAATTCCATACAACAGAATGAAAAATTAGATAACAATTTCAAACAACTTAATGAAAAATATGATAACCTTAATGAAAAATTAGACAACAATTCCAGACAGCTTAGTGAACAGATTACAGCCATTGCCGCGCAGTGCCATGATACTAAGGAACAATTACGTGTGGAAATTGAGGCTTGCGCTAGGAAAAGTAGTGAAGAAATTAGATCTGTTGGTCAAGAATTAAGGGATATGCAAACAGCTACAGCAGAAACACTTAGAGACGAAATTAGTGCAGTCGGTAAACAATGCTCTGAAAAAGCAACACAGTTATGCGACGAGTTTAAATTAATGACAGCAGAACTTTCGCGCACAATGGATGCAAAGATAGACGCGAAATTTGAACAACAGAACAGTCAAATTGACGAGTGTTTTAATCATCACCTACAAAACAGTGATACGCGTTTCCGCAAATTTATACAGGAACAGAATAAAGTAAAACGACAAGTCATGGAAACAATCACCGCACAGAGACAGGAAGATAAACGTAAATTGTTTGCGAAAGCAAAAACATACGTAGACAACAATATTGCTACAGTGTCCGACGAAATTAATACCATCAAACAGTTGAACACAGAATTACGTGATGAAATTTCCGATTGAAAACAGACACACTCACAGCAGACTTTCAGACAGTGACAGACAGACTCGAACAATTAGAACTAACACAGGATTCTGATGTCATCAAAGCTGACGTTATAAAATTGAACGAAACCACATGTAAAATACAAAAACAAATTAATGCTTCTGACACTAAAAACAATGATCAGGTAAAAATACTGACTGAAAAATATGATGAATTGGCCAGTCGTATTGACATTATTGAAAATAATAATGCCAGCAAATCAAACGATACTGCACCGATTTTGTTTAACCAAACACCTGAATTCCAAAATCTACAGCAGACAATCAATGAGATAGATTCGTCTAGTAATACATTGCGTAGAAAATTGTCAAGTTTACAGCAAGAGGTAACAGAGATAAAAAATATTTCAGTTAATAACACGTCACAGCATACTTCGAATTCCGAACATTTCTCACACTCACACACCCAGTATAATTTAGGTAATCTACAGAGAGTACGTGAGTTAGATTCCAAACAGTAACAGTCAAACAGATTCCCATACAATCCTGAAGCTGTTCCGTCATACAGAGACGATAATTTTGATTACAAACATTTTCTATCAGTGAGAAAATTTAAAGTATTTAAAAATGACAGAACACAGATTGACCCACTGGATTGGATACAACAATTTAGCTTTGCTTTTCCACCAACTTGGCCCGTAACACATAAACTTGAATTTATTTGCAGTTTTTTGGAAGGCGAACCGGCAACTCGTATGAGACCGATCGCGAGGCAATGCTATTTGGTAGAAGAGTTTCAGAATGCTTTTCTGTCAGCGTATTGGTCGAGGACGACACAGCGCGGAATTAAGGATCAACTAATTAGTTTACCGAATTATGAGAACTCAAATTTTCCCAGTGTCACGCAATTTTTAAGCACATGATCCAACAAAACCAGTACTTAAGTGAACCATATAGTGAATCTGCACTTATTCAACTATGTATCTCTCAATTACCACGATCATTAAGAGTGTCACTTTTAACAGGGCAGCTTTTGGAAGTGTAACAATCGGATTATTCCTTTATAAATAAAAATTTTTCGTATAATAACCAAGGTCAACAAACATACAGCAATTACGATCAGCCACGCAATTTCAATAGCAAAGCCAATAGACGCTTCAGGAACGAAAACTACCAGAACTTGAATAACAGACAAAATTTCAATTATCAGTATCGGCAAAATTATCAGCAAGAGGAACCACATTTTGGTAACAATAGACGTTTTTCTCCGCAACAGCAACAAAACCAACCGGTTAGCATACCTAACCAACAATGTAGTGCACAAGGTCAACCAAGCTTTAATGTTTCGCCGCGTACGCGTATAGCGTCGGCCCCAACAAATAGTAACACACAGCAACAAGGAAATCAGTACGTACGGAAAACACACTATTTCAATTCCTATCGCAGTGCACCGTATAGAAATGATTATCACGACAGACGTAAAAACAATGAGCACAATTATCAACATGCGTTTAATAACAGTCGGTCTTACCAGCAGCAAAATGATCAGTAACAACATATTCTCATGAATGAACCAGACAGTAGGTATCATCCAGAACGTAATACGTCTGGAAGAAATAACAGAACAGTTCAAATAGTCGAAATGCCACAGTATCCTCCTGATAATAATAATACAGCAGATAGAATTTGACTAGATACTGTACAAGTCGCATCTTCCAGCAACAGCAAGCACATTTTGGTAACAATAGAGGTTTTTCTCCGCAACAGCATGAAAGCCAGCCGGTTAGCATACCTAACCAACAATGCAGTGTGCAAGGTCAGCCAAGCTTTAATGTTTCGCCGCGTACACGTATAGTCTCAGCTCCAACAAATAGTAACGCATGGCAGCAAGGAAATAACTACGTACAGAAAACACAGTATTTTAATTCATATCGCAATGCGCCGTATAGAAATGACTATCACGACAGATGTAAAAACAATGAGCACAATTTTCAGCGTACATCTAATAACAGTCGGTTTACCAACAGCAAAATCATCCGCAGGAACATATTCTCATGAATGAACCAGACAGTAGATATCATTCAGAACGTAATACGTCTGGAAGAAATAACAGAACAGTTCAAATAGTCAAAATGCCACAGAATCCTCCTGATAATAATAATACGTCAGATAGAATTTGACTAGATACTGTACAGGTCGCATGTTCCATTAACACAAGCACTACTTTAGACACGCAGAATGTTGTTCACGAAAATGTTATTACTTTTGACGACATCCGAGACACTCTTTTACAGGAAAGACCAATTGTTCAAAAAACCATTCCACACAGAGTAAAGACAACGTATGGAAAGAGATTAAACACGTTTGGCAAGATTGGAATAATGTTACCATTAGAAACCATTACACTGTACGCAATGACATTCTGTTTCGCCGCTCTCATCCTGACAGCAACAATTGGTTATTATGCATTCCTGATGAACTTGTTAACAAATTAATCTGGTATACTCATTTAAGTTACACAGATTACGGTTCAAGAAAATGTTTTCTTATACTGAGACAGAACTGTTATTTTAACAACATGGAGAAACGTATTCGACGAGTTTTAGCGTCATGTAAAATCTGCCAGAAAGCTAAATCAGATACGACTTCACATATTCCTCCATTACATCCCATTGTACCTGTTAAATTGAGACATATGGCCGCTGTAGACATTTTTGGTCCGATTTCCAGAACTAATAGGGGTTTTTGCTACATCTTTGTCGCTGTTGAACTCACTTCAAAATTTGTTACCTTCACTCCGTTACGCAAAGCTACTGCTAAAACTGTGTCGAAAGCATTTGTAAAACATTTTCTATTTCATGTAGGGCATGTGTTGAAAGTAATTTCCGACAATGGATCACAGTTTCGATCTGCTATATGGACACGTATGTTACGAGTTAGAAACATTTCTTCGATCTATATATCCAGGTACCATGCTTCTTCGAACCCTTGTGAACGATTAATGAAAGAAATTGGTAAGCTGTGTAGAATATACTGCCATAAAAGACATATTGATTGGGACACACACGTACTCTCATTCCAGGATGTAGTTAATTCCATACCGAATGAATCTACTATGCTATCTCCGTCTGTTGAACCACCTAACAAAATTAAAGAGTTAGTAACATTTCCTACATCTCGTCGACTACGACACCATGAAATAATTGACATTGCGCTGAACAACATCAAACGTGCCGCAGAGCGCCGGAGAAGACAGCAAAAACAGGTTTGTACACGCCGTGAATTTCACATTGGACAGAAGATATTAGTACGTACACACTATTTATCCAACAAAGGAAAGAGTAGGTGCAGTAAATTTGAACTTCTATACGCAGGTCCATATCGGATTCGCAGCATTCCTCACCCCAATGTTGTACACGTCGAAACTTTGAGAACCAGAAAAACCAAAGGAAACCACCACATATCGAATATTAAACCTTCTATTGAATGAAGATACTTTATGATTTAACATGCTGTAATGCCATTTGCTAATTTTTATGACCACTTATGCAATTAGATTCACACGAATACTTACTGATGATGGTCGTATTTTTTTTTTTTCGGCAAGTGCCCGGCAAGGTAAAGTTAGTAGGTCGCTCTTCTTGTCGTTACACATCAGACCGTGCATATTTTTCCAGATCAACTTACACATTTTATGACAATTTATGCAATTATATTTATGTGACTACTTACTGATGATTGTCGTATTTTTCTTGGCAAGTGCTCGGCAAGGTAAGGTTAGCAGGTCGCTCTTCTTGTCGTTACACATCAGACCGTGCATATTTTCCATTTTTTATGTATGTATGATTGTTTTCCTGTTTTGTTTGTATCCACTATGAAATAGTTAAGATATAGCAAACACCAGTTGACTTTGACATTTTGCCTTATGATATCTCAACATCGTGACTACTTTACTTTTTTTTTTGCTGCTGCATTGTGATACACTGGGTACATTTTTGCCTCTGAACACTATCTATGTTTTTGACATATTACGTTTTCTGTCATGCTATGCTGTATGCTCAATTATGCTACTATAAACCAGTTTTTATCTAATGGGTATATGAATTAAATGCAAGACATTAATCTTTGTTCATCATTTTCAGAAAGAAATAACGTATAAACGAAATAAATTAAACAGAAATGGGAATTTCACCTTCGGAATGAACGAAAGAGGATACAATACTTCGCGATGAAGAGTAAATGGATCAGAATTAACAAGCATTAACAAGAATACTATACACATCATAGAATAGCAGTCTTAACTAATTTTTTCTTTCAGAATACAAGGCGATTGATGCAGGCTGTCAGACAGAACTACACATCTTAGTTTTAGTAATGAAATATGCTAGAAATAAAGAATAGTTGTGTAATGAGTAATGAAGTGACTTTTTTTGCAGATGATAATGAATGGTGATGAATAATGATGAAGAGTATGCTACTATGGATGATGAAGTTTTTCTTTACAGGTGATGAGATTAATGGAGTTATGGTGATATGGATAATGAAGTTTTTCTTTGCAGATGAAAATAGTGATGAAGTTTATATATTTGCTGTTAGTTAAGAGATACTATGTAGTTATTTAAGTATTTGTTGCAGTTCGTTTTGACAGTATGTGTTATATTGCATAGTATGATGACTGAAGGTTTGGGAAAGGACAGCTAGGGAACACATTTTTTTTATATACATTTCACTACCTGTTAATTCGAAGTTCACTACTTTTCAGCCCAAAATGCGTTTCTTCTTTGAGTTTAATAATCCCATTTTGGATTTTTGCAGGAGAAATTATTTACGAAATTAATGTGCTATAAGCAGTTGTTCATTAAACCTATGTCATTTACGAATGTGATTACATATACTCTACTTGTTTTACAATCTTGATACAGCTGACTCATGACCAATGATGTTACACATCTTCATTTGCAGCAACAACTTAAAAGCAAATATTTTTATTCTCCAGTAATTACCCAACGCAATGCATTGCTTAATATATATATATATATATATATATATATATATATATATATATATATGGTTGGTTGGTTGTTTTGGGGAAGGAGACCAGACAGCGAGGTCATCGGTCTCATCGGATTAGGGAAGGATGGGGAAGGAAGTCGGCCGTGCCCTTTGAAAGGAACTGTGGTGTCACCGCCAGACACCACACTTGCTAGGTGGTAGTTTAAATCGGCCGCGGTCCATGTAGTACATGTCGGACCCGCGTGTCGCCACTGTGATCGCAGACCTAGCGCCACCACCAAGGCAGGTCTCGTGATACGAGAGTGGACTCGAGCCCCAGTTGTACGAGAACCAAGCTACCGCCCAGTTGTACGCGAACCTAGCTATCGCCCAGTTGTACGAAGCCTTTCTCTCTCATTAGCCGAGAGACAGAATAGCCATCAGCTAAGTTAATGGCAACGAACTAGCAAGGAGCCATTTGTATCAGTGCCTATAGCTTACGAGTATTCAAGAGAGATGTATTCCAAGGAATTATTAAAAGTTAAGTAAAAAGCATCTACATACTTTTCTTCTTATTCATTCATAAGTTTTTATGTTCCAGACTTCACGCCCGTATGCTTATTGCCGTGCGTGCACTATCGGCCACAGCGTTAGTCTAGCTTTCTTTTTCAGCAATCAACTCCACGGTGTCGGTCCAGCTACCGACACTACAATTATTGGCGACGAGATAAAGAGTTTGTATTAATTCATTTGCACCATTGGCCGATTTCAAGTGTTCTGATTGCTTACATTTAATTGTGTCATGGCTTCGCCACATTCTCCAGATGTACTGTCCGAATTTTATCGCTTGCAGAATCAGCAGACGCAGGCGTTACTGGATGCCCTTGGACAGCTCGTCCAGGGTCAACGTACCATTCAAACCGATGCGGCCGCCGCCGCTTCTTCGCTACCGCTGCCACTGAACGCTGTTGCACCTCCCTTTCGACCATACGTGGCAGCCGACGAGACCTGGCAAGAGTGGTCTCGTCAGTTTGCTTTTCACCTTGCTGCCTACAGAATTCAAGGTAATGAGCGGCAGCCGTTTTTGCTTTCTTGTGTCGGTGTGTCCACATACCGTGTGATAGTGAAATTGTTTCCCCGCCGCGACGTAGCAACTTTGTCATACGAGGAAATTTTGTCTGCATTAGATGCCTATTTCAAAGAAACAGTTAATGTGGTTGCAAAACGGTATACGTTTTTTCGTACAAAACGTACGGCCGGTCAAACTAATAGGGAGTGGGTAGCAACATTGCAAGGACTTACTAGGGACTGTGCCTTTGAATGTGACTGTGGTCTTTCTTATTCAGATACAATGGTGCGTGATGCAATTGCACAGAACGTTTCTGATGTTCGCATACGGGAGCAAATTTTGAAACTAGTTAATCCCTCCCTTCAACAAGTGATAGACATATTGGATAGACAGGACACACTGGACTGTGCTCAGGAATCTTTTGAAACTTCGCCAGCCGTGTGTAACATTAACCGGCCCGCTGGACGCGCTGCGCGGCCCGGTAACCGGGCCTCGCGCACGGACGCACAGCGACCGCCGCGTGCTAAGCCAGGTGTGCCGCGCCAGCCCACAAATGTAGTGAAATCATGCCCGCGGTGTGCTACTAGACATTCGCGTGAACATTGCCCGTCACGCCAAGCTATTTGCTTTTTCTGCAATAAGAAAGGACATGTTCAAAGTGTTTGCCAGAAAAAGCTCAGATCGGACAATCACAATCATTCCAGGCCCTTTGCTTCGCGCCGGAATCGAACCAGGGGCACTCAGGCTCGTGGACCTTCGCCTATGGACATTCATGTCGTTAATTCCACTTCGTCCAGTGACACTTTCTCTAACTGTAACTGTGTTAGTTCCACAAAAACTGTGCGTCGACGTCGCCGGAAATCACGTCAATTAGCAAGTGATTCTGTACCAGTGTCTGTTCCAATTGCACACAACAGTCGCTCTTGTCGTCAGCAGGACAATAAACTTTTTGTGGACTTAGACTTTGACGGCCAAGTGATACCATTCCAGCTCGATACCGGAGCTGCAGTTTCATTGCTCCATCACGACACATACAAACAACTGGGCGCACCTCCGTTGCGTTCCGCAAATGTTAAGCTAACTACATATTCCGGACAGAAAATTCCTGTGTTAGGACAGTGCAGCCTTCTTGCAACATTCAAGGGACAAACAAAACTTGTGTCATTTTACGTTCTTCGTTCTTCTTCTGCAGTGAACTTATTTGGTCTAGATTTATTTAAGTTGTTTAATATGTCTATTGTAAATCAGGTCCTATCTGTGAATCAGACTGTGCCTACAGACAGTGTTTCCCGGCTGTGTGACGAATTTGCAGACATTTTTGCACTGGGCTTAGGTTGCGCTAAAAACTATGAAGCACATTTAGAACTGAAGGTAAACGCGCAACCGAAATTTTTCAGAGCGCGCAATGTTCCCCACGCATTGCGTCAGGAGGTCGCAAGAACATTGCACAATGTAGAATCACAAGGTGTGAGTGAATGTGCGCAATGCCTCTTTCATTTCAGCTCCGCTTCATCGCTTACGCCGTACAGGTGTTCCGTTTCTCTGGACGACGGAATGCGAACGCGCCTTTCGCCAGTTGAAATCGGCGTTGCTTTCTAATACTTGCCTTACGCCATTCGATCCCCAGAAACCCCTTTTGTTGATGGTAGATGCATCGGATTTCGGGATCGGTGCTGTGCTTGCGCACAAAGTTGGCTCCCATGATCGCCCTATTGCCTTTGCGTCCAAATTGCTCTCGTCTGCGCAAAGAAATTATTCACAGATAGAGAAAGAAGCTTTGGCTCTCGTGTTTGGTGTTACTAAGTTCCATGATTTCTTGTATGGTCGTCACTTTACCATCATCACAGACCACAAACCTTTGACGTCGCTTTTTCATCCGAACAAGCCTGTACCTCCACGTACAGCGCAGAAATTCATTCGCTGGTCTATTTTCCTCTCGCAGTACCGCTACGATATCTTGTATCGGTCCACTGCTAAGCACGGAAACGCCGATGCGTTGTCCCGTTTGCCTGTTGCTGAGGATAAAGCATTCGATTCTTCCGAACTTGCTTGCATGTTCATTGATTCGGAAACCGATGAAGTGGTCGAATCGTTTCCGATTGATTTTCGTCGTGTCGCTACAGCCACAGCTGCTGACCCTGTCCTTGCTACTGTTTTACGTTTTGTTGCTACGCATTGGCCTTTGTCAAAGTCTCGGATCGAGGATCCGTTGGTTCGCCGATTTTTTGCTCACAAGGAGAGACTTTTTGTTCGACGTGGTGTTTTGTTGTTGCGTTCTGATAATGATCAGTCCCGAGTCGTGGTCCCACGTTCGTTACAGTCCTCTGTTTTACGGCTTCTTCATCAAGGACATTGGGGTATAGTGCGAACGAAACAACTTGCTCGTCAGCACTGTACTTGGTTCGGAATCGATGCTGCGATTACGAATATGTGTTCTTCGTGCCCGGCGTGTGCCGAACGACAGTCCGCACCGCCGCGGAAAGTCTTTGCGTGGCCAAAAGCCACTTCCCCTTGGCAACGCTTGCACATTGATTTTGCTGGTCCATTCTGGAATGCTCGATGGTTGGTTCTGGTCGACGCCTTCAGTAATTTTCCTTTTGTTGTCCGGATGTCTTCCACGACGTCCTCCGCCACCATCCAAGCGTTGTCTGCTATCTTTTGCATTGAAGGTCTTCCGCAGACTATTGTTTCCGACAATGGCCCACAATTCATGTCCGCAGAATTCCAGTCTTTCTGCCAGGCCAATGGTATTCAACATCTGACATCCGCGCCGTTTTCGCCTCAGTCCAACGGTGCCGCTGAACGATTGGTCCGGACTTTCAAGTCACAGATGTTGAAATTGAAAGGGTCGCATTCTCGGGAGGTCGCATTGTTGCTCTTTTTGTCTTCGTATCGCTCTCAGCCCCGAGATGGGCGCTCGCCGGCTGAGTTGCTCCACGGTCGTCCTCATCGCACCTTGATGTCTTTGTTGCATCCGCCGCCTCAGGTTCCTGTGCAGCGGCAGACTCCTGCTTTTGCTCCAGGCGACGTTGTATTTTATCGCAACTATCGAGGTTCACGGCGTTGGCTCGCTGGGCGCATTCTTCGCTGCCTCGGCCGCGCGATGTATTTGGTTTTGGGGGCCTCTGGTGAGGTGCGTCGGCATCTCAATCAGCTGCGCCTCTGTCGTCGCTCGGGTTCTGCCGCTCCCCGTCTGCTTTCAGCGACGGTGCCGTCCGGTCAGCGCCCTGGGGACCCATCTACTGGCTCGCCTCATCCCCAGGTGTTACCGACGATGCCTTCCATTTTGCCCCATGGCGACGCGCCGCCGCCGCCGCAGCAGCAGCAGCTGCAGCAGCCGCCGCCGCCGACGACCGCATTCGACGCTTCGTTGCAACCGCCAAGCGCCTCCCAGGGTCACGCGCCGCCGATCGCTTCCCGTGACCAGCTGTCCTCCGCCATGGAACGCCCGCCCGCTCCGGACCACATGACGTCATCGCGCGTCGGATACCCCGACGCCATGGACGTCGACCCCAGTTCTTTACGGGCGCATACACCGCATGTTGACGTGCACCCTGGACTAGTTTTGCAGGCGTTTCCTAGCTCCCCTCGGACCGGATGGCCGGGTGCGGGTGGCACAGCCTCGCCTGTTGTTAGGCTCCCCACCTCATCGCATACGTCAACATGTGGTCCTCCCCACGGCGGGCGGAAGCCTTATTACACGACCGTTCGCCGATTTGCGGGGGAGGAATGTGGTGTCACCGCCAGACACCACACTTGCTAGGTGGTAGTTTAAATCGGCCGCGGTCCATGTAGTACATGTCGGACCCGCGTGTCGCCACTGTGATCGCAGACCTAGCGCCACCACCAAGGCAGGTCTCGTGATACGAGAGTGGACTCGAGCCCCAGTTGTACGAGAACCAAGCTACCGCCCAGTTGTACGCGAACCTAGCTATCGCCCAGTTGTACGAAGCCTTTCTCTCTCATTAGCCGAGAGACAGAATAGCCATCAGCTAAGTTAATGGCAACGAACTAGCAAGGAGCCATTTGTATCAGTGCCTATAGCTTACGAGTATTCAAGAGAGATGTATTCCAAGGAATTATTAAAAGTTAAGTAAAAAGCATCTACATACTTTTCTTCTTATTCATTCATAAGTTTTTATGTTCCAGACTTCACGCCCGTATGCTTATTGCCGTGCGTGCACTATCGGCCACAGCGTTAGTCTAGCTTTCTTTTTCAGCAATCAACTCCACGGTGTCGGTCCAGCTACCGACACTACAATTATCATCCCGGCATTTGCCTGGAGCGATTTAGGGAAATCACGGAAAACCTAAATCAGGATGGCCGGACGCGGGATTGAACCGTCGTCCTCCCGAATACGAGTCCAGTGTCTAACCACTGCGCCACCTCGCTCTTTATATATATATAATTCTTTATAATCAGGCAATGAGTGCCAATGTTTTCTGTAAAACGACTTATGAACATTGTTCTGTAATACTATGTCATTTATTACCTCCTGTTTTCAATGATGACTTCTGATGGTTTATGATTAGGCAATGAGTGCCAATGTTCTCTGTAAAACGACCCATGAACATTATTCTGTAATACTATGTCATTTATTAGCTCCTGTTTTCAATGATGACTTCTGATGGTTTATAATTAGGCAATGAGTGCCAATGTTCTCTGTAAAACAACTCATGAACATTATTCTGTAATACTACATACATGGTACAGAGATGTTCAATAACTGGGCAATGAGTGCCACCAACTATTAGTGTAATTTTCAATGAAGACTAGTATGTGACCGAGCGAGGTGGCGCAGTGGTTAGCACACTGGACTCGCATTCGGGAGGACGACGGTTCAGTCCCGTCTCCGGCCATCCTGATTTAGGTTTTCCGTGATTTCCCTAAATCGTTTCAGGCAAATGCCGGGATGGTTCCTCTGAAAGGGCACGGCCGATTTCCTTCCCAATCCTTCCATAACCCGAGCTTGCGCTCCGTCTCTAATGATCTCGTTGTCGACGGGACGTTAAACACTAACCACCACCACCACTAGTATGTGACTTAATGTCCTTCACCTTCTGACCTAATTACGTGGAATTACTGCAATATCCGTTTGCCCTGTATATGATCATGGAGCACTATATTTGGTTTTTGCACTAATTCTACGTTGGTGTACCTTACAAGAACGTGGTGTTGACACGACATGCTGTCCACCACCGTGAGCGATGGAAATGCTATTATGGTCCCACTGTTTGGTGTACCTAATGTACCACCAAAAAGATAACATGGAATATTACTACGACATTTCAGTGTCTTGGCTACGCTGATTGATACTTCTGGGAAAAGAACTTCAGATTGTCTCACTTGGTGTTGTGCTTCTGTAGAAAGATATGGACTTTCAGTGCAGCTGCGTGCAACCCAAAGTACTACAACCTTGATGCAATCCTTCCCTTTCTATCCTAATTCTTGTAACATAGTGAAAATCATTTTTGCTAACATGATTTGTATTCATGACCTATACATTTTTGTGATTTGCTGATATGTTTTGAACTACAGTGCATGTGCACTTATATCATTTGTTAATTTGTTTTGTACTCATTGTATATATATTTTGTCGTTATCTGATATGTTCTGTACTCGGTGCATGTGCATTATATTTATTTCATGTCCTATACCTATATATATCTGTATATTCTGTGATTGTAAAGTTAGTTAGTTAACAAAAATTTGTTGCTCTTGGCAAGTCCAAATGACTCACCATCGCTGCCAAATTTTTGCCCCCCCAGTGGAGGGTTATGAAACACGTATGTATTCATTACCAACGATGGCGAGGCATGACAGAATCTCTGACCAGAGAGTTATTTATCGTTGCTAGTCTGCGCTTGACCGCGCGAGTGTTCAGTTGTACTCTGTCAGTTGCGTGTAGCGAGTCTGCAGTAGTAGTCAGTCGACAGCAGTAGCGAGTGGACGGTTGTACTGAGCAGAAGTCGGCATGCGTCGGCGGCGTGCTCTTCTCGCAACTCTGGTCACGATTCGGGACGATGTGTATTGTTGTAGAAGGTAATGAAGCAGCATTGCGCACATCTAGTAATGTATGTCAATTATAATTAATTTGTTCAAAAAAAATGCCCCAATAATAATTTGTTATAAAGTAACTCTTTTAAAGAAAAACATTCATTTCAATTTAAAGAATATTTTCTATGCATTTCCTCCAAGAATCAAAATTAAATATACGCCAGCATTGCACGAAGCTGTGTTGATAGATAAGAGCAGATATAGATGCAGTTTTTATTGAGGTAAGAATTTTTGCTTTTTTATTCAGAATACAGGGCCGAAGGTCAGCGCTGCTGTCTTTATAAAGTTTATCAGGTTTAATTATTTCACAGGGCCGAAGGTCAGCGCTGCTGCCCTTATAAAATTGACCAGATATTATTATTTCTGTTACGAAGTTACATTTCCTATATGGTTCATTATTTAATCAATATAATTGTATGGGTTTTTGGTCAATTTTCATTCCTTAATTTTTGTGAGGAGTTTACATTTGGGCCATTATTATTCTTTTATTTTTGCGGAGAGGTTACAGTGTTGAGCCGTTGTCTCAGTTTTTTTATTGCAGAGGGCAGCTCACCCTCTGAGCTACCGTGCCGGGACCACTGAGCTACCGGGGGCGGACACTGTGTATTATTAAATGTAGAGTTGTCATATGGGAAAGATCGTCTGCTGGGTGACAGAGTATCAAAGATAGATTACCTGTTCAGTTTCTAGTGCCAACCTAAATGCTCAAGTCAAGATGCAGCTGTTTCCGTCTATGTTTCAGGGGTTGGTAGCGGTTCTCCCTTCCCTTCAGGGAAAGCAGAACGACCGTTAGGGGTTGGTAACTTTTCAGGACTGCAGAGCATTAACTCGGAGCTAGTGGTGATCTCCGCAATACGAAGACAACAGGCATTAGGTATTACATCATTTATGCGTCTAATCTATTTTCGTGCAGGCCACTGATGGTTAAATTTTCGTTACAACCATCATTTGTAGTAATTATCAATATTAAATTCAGCAATTAAGATTTTCGTTTTCAGGTGCAACGATGGTACTTTATGAAAAAAGTGATATCTGTGTGAAATATTTATGAAACATCAACCTGTGAAATAATTTGGTAGTTAATGGATTTTTCTACAGTCGATCATTGTCTCCAGTCTGTCCTCATGGGCAGCCCCAGCGAGATAACTGAGCGCCAGCATTATAACTTTAGTAAGAATAGGTAAATCGTGTGAAATTTTGTTTTTAATGTGGCCCAAGAACTGTCACTGGAGGTCAGCAGATAGTGGAACATGTGAATTGTTCTTGAGGAGTTTCAGATGAGGCATGCGAGTGAAGATTTTTCTGTAGTCCGAGAGTGCGTAATTAAAACACTGAGTAATGTTTATAAGAATGACTGTCATCTACAAACCGGCGATGGTCGCATAAAACTACGAGATGTTACACGCTCCTGTTGAAACTGAGACTAGGAATTGATGTGGGAGCGTCTGAAGCAGTCAGTAGGATGTATTACAGTATAATGTGCCTATGTTACTGTTAATATTCTTGTTTGCTTGCCCCTTTTCCCGTTTAAAATATTTTGGGTTTACGGAAACAGAATTCTGATATCCCGCCGAAATAAATTTCATTCTCAATAGCGTAGCTTACCGGGGAAACAAGCTATTGGTTTAATATCTGCTCACATGAACAATTGATTATGAAGACAGCGTTTTGTCACAGACAACCAGCCGTAGACGAGCGTAGAGAATTGGACTAAAAACACAGGCGGCTATCTTCTATGACGAGGGTATTGGAAGGTTGGTACAACGCTACGACAGATGCGTAAGTCTGAGCAAAGGCTATAAGGGAAATAGCGTTGAGTGTAACTATTGGAAACAGAACATTTTTGATTTTCACAGTGGTTTCCGTTTCACGAACAATCGGAAATTTCCTTCCGAATAGCACTCGTGAATGCACTGTTGAGTCTGATAACATGCATCAAAGGCTCACTTGAAGTATAGGCTGTGTAACGAATTTACGCAGGCCCCAGAAGCAAGACAAAGTTCACAGGTGGACATAAAAATCGTGTCATCTTTACGTTAACAAAACTAATAGTTTGCTTCACATAAAATACGCTGATTTCATTAATTGTCTGAGTAAGAACATAAAGATCAACTGAAATTTTATCGATTTTCAATTGAGTTTATGGGAAAAGGCAAATCTAGAAGTTACACGTATGGTGTGGACCACTATCATCGATGAGTGAAATCAGAGTACATTCAAAGTTCAGACTGACCACAATGGAAAAGCTATCCGTTAATCATGAGCACTAAGTTTAGTAAATGGATACCGCGGAGGCCAGGTCATAGATGCGGCTGCTCGTTGCTGATTGATGGCTGCTACTTGTGCGAAGATGTATAGTCCAGGTTGAGGTGGCGGCTGGAACTGGTTTTCCGTGGCTTTGTGGGGGCCTGAGTACCGTACAGGCGGGTGGATACAGCAAATCCTACTTTCTGACAGGTGAGACAGCAAAAGTAAGTAAGCTGTGCTTGCTGCATCTCATAACGGTGACAGGGGTGCCGCCTGTAGGCCAAGGGAGCGCCGCTTGTTGTGGCAGCGGCTGTCAGACTTACCCAAGAGAACAACCAGGTGTAGTCTTGTCGTCCTCTGGGGGAACTGGTGGGTGGCTGCCAGAGATGCGTCACTTGAAGGCCAGCACTTCAGCAACCTGAAGAACCGCGATGCTATGTTGATGGACTAAGTATCTTGATAAAGCTTTAGTCCCCCTCCCACCCCACCCAACCAGGGTGACCACGTTGACGTCTTGGAATCTGAATGAATCGACGACATGCGCTGTAGGTGGTTCGCGTAACCCTCAGTGTCGACATCCAGTGGAAAGGAAGCTACTGTTATGGCAGTCTGCTTGTCCCGGCTGCCGGCGTCTTGCTGACCAGCTGGTGATAATTGCTGAAATTGGTGTTGCTGTAACAGTGGATGGGTGCGCTCAGAATGCCGATGTTGAATCTCTGGAACAAAAAAAAATTGGTACAGTCGCAGAAAGAGGCGCCAAGGTCCTATCGAGGGCAAATATATGTAATGGGCCTGTGGGTCATACTGGTCTGGGAGCTGTACTGCAACCATGGCCTGGCCCAGCAGACAGGAGATGTACGTTGGGACGCACCGACGCATATACAGTGGCACAACTGTCATCCCCACATCATAGTGAAGATGATACCAATGTGGCATCGCAGGCCATTGGTGTGACTAAGAAGTGCTTGGATACCGACGAGCCATGGATCGGGAGCTTGCGTTACCAACACCACAGATGCAACGTCTGTGGAAAATCATACGTCTGAAGGCATTGTCAGACCCGACGTCCTGTCCACCAGTAGACGGGAAAGCGCATCTGCGAGGACGTGCTGTGTCGTGAAGCGGAGTGTCATAAGGGGAATTATGCAACTCTAAACCTAAATTTGTTGAAAGGATCGAATTCCAATGTGTTGAAAGCTCCTGTTGTTTCAATTACCAAGAGACGAACCGTTAGAGACAATCCCTGTTAGTGTAGGTACAGTTAAATAATTGTAATACGTCGGTGTCATTGTTACTGTATCTCCTCAGCTGTTTGGTAAATGGTCGAAGCGGCGGCCACCCCAAGTTCCTATAGGTAGTCACAACGATGATGGTTGTATACGATGTTGTGTTATCAGTCTGATGTTGATTAACACTTCCACTTCCAGCATCAATGTACAGGTTGATAATCAATAAACTATCTGAAGTTGGTGCACATCTTTATCTGGCCCCCAACTCATCAGTTCACTATCCCAATGATGCGTGATATCTATGGAGTTACATACTTCTGCCGATTTGCTACACAGTGTACATTTCGTATTTCTAAAATAGCACTGTTGGTAGGTGATAAAAAAATTGTACAGTAGTGCAACTTCCTGCAGACCCGGCCATCCGAAGGCTCTACTGGTTTGGTAGGCTTGTCCGGAAGTTCAAAAATGGTTCAAATGGCTCTGAGCACTATGGGACTCAACTGCTGAGGTCATTAGTCCCCTAGAACTTAGAACTAGTTAAACCTAACTAACCTAAGGACATCACAAACATCCATGCCCGAGGCAGGATTCGAACCTGCGACCGTAGCGGTCTTGCGGTTCCAGACTGCAGCGCCTTTAACCGCACGGCCACTTCGGCCGGCCTGTCCGGAAGTCTTCTGTTTCCTAAACGGTGAGGTTGGGCAAGAGCTTGCGAGGCTGATATACCGAAAACTTGAGTTGGGTCCTATAGGGCCACTGAGAACCGCGTGTCTGTTCAAATCTCGATTACGCGGAAGGCAATCTGAGAGCTTGGGGTGGCAATCTGACAGCTATGGGTCGTTGTCTTTGAGCAAATCGTTCCTAAGTCCTCTTCTGGCGAATGTACATCGTGTCTCTAGCCATAGCGTCAGCAAAAGATTGTTCACAGTTCGAACTTCTTGAGTCGGAAACGACAGTACCAAGAGCGACCCAACAACTACATTACATACTCTCGGTACGTTTGACCATTCATTTTGTGACAGCTAACAAATGTGTTATGCGCAGCGGCCACATGTATATGGGACTCAAAGTACTCCACAAATTTCGTTTTAATGAGGTACTCCTCTTTCAAAATTTCAAAAAAATTGCCTCTTTGTACCTAAAATGTTCTGAGGTGTCTGTTTGAGTGTTCATTCCAAGTTCGCCATTATCACCGTCGTTACTCGAACTTGTGATCGGACCAGACTGTTACGTTCCATGCACGAAAGTGAACGAAAAGCATATCGAGCGAACAGAGCAGGGGATGGCAGCTGCTGCCAGATAGGCCCGCAGGGCAACCATGGCCACTAAGAGCGTAGAGGAGGACCCCGTTCTGGATCAGGAAGGATTGCTGTGTGGTCCAGAGGCCGCTGACTAAGAGTTTCTTAATCTTAACTACGAAAAATATTAGCCCAAATTTTTAAACACGAACAGATGGGAAACGATCACGATGAATACGGTTTTAATTGGCATTTGATGACGAGATTCTAAATTGGTTTCTGTATCAGCGCACGTAGTATTTTTGCAATATCTCAAATATTCATTTTCTGTGCAAGCTTTTGTCTCGACTTTGTGCGCGAAAAAATTACAGGTCATCATTTTGCTAGAACTCAATAGTTACAAGTTGTCCTATGTATGCTGATAGAAAATGATTGAAAATGACTTACGTAAAATTATTTTGTTATGGGTCGAATGAAAGAATACGGGAATTTCCGCCTATGGCCAATGTTCCCGTTGCAAGGGGTCCTTCCGCCTGGTGCAGCGGTTGTAAGGAACGTGCAATGTGTAGACAAAAATATTTCTTAAAGACACAAGTGAAAGGAATAAGATGAGCTCGTCACATTTATAATTGCTTTTTGTTACTTCAAAATTCACGAAAAGTAACCTATTCTTCATGCGTTCAAAGACGTCTAGCCCCATAAGTTGAACATAGGATAAATAGTGAGATTGTGAGTCTTGTACCTCTGTATTCAGCTCTATGTTGAGTCTGCAAACTTCGGCATCTGAATAGGCTAATAAAAAGGCCCGTTGATTGTTATCACCAGAGATTCTGTGTGTGATGAAATGCTGTTCGTGGTCCAAAAGTGGGGAACGGCGGTGGCATTGACTTGAATCTTTTCACCATGGAGTCGATCCGATAAAGTCGTTTGGATACTTCTGTTCGCGTGGTGATGCTGACCTTCTTCTCTAATATTAGTTTTTGCATGTGCTGTATGTTTTGCATATTTGTTTCGACTGTGGCTACACTGAAATGAGAATAGGAGATTAATGAATCAGCGACGTGATATGAAAACTTGTAGATAAGCGTCCATAAATCACAGTCTACACTCAGAAATGTCACAGTTTGTAAGACTGCTGTACTGAAAACCACATCGTCATGACTGTAGTGATCTCATTATGGCTCCACAAGCAAAACGAAGTTGCCAAGTGGCCACAAAATAATGTCTTTATTTCAACAAAAATAATAGGCTTTCTTCATGTAAAATCCACTGGTCACAAATTATCTCAATAAGACCATAAAGATTTTCCAAAATTTTATGAATAATCACTTGGACTTGTAGCAAATTCACAAATCTGGAAATTACGCGTCTGACGCAGACCAACATCACCGCTGAGCGATATTAGATTAAGTTCAAAGTACAGACGAACCAAAAGGGAACGGCTGTCCGTTAATCACAGGCACTAAAATGAATCACTGAGAGGACAAGAGATCTTTGTAAATGAATCCACAAAGGACAAACTGCAGACCAGGGGCTCGTTGCTGACTGATGACTGCACATTGTCAGGACGAAGGTATGTGGTTCTGGTTGGGACCGCAGCTGAAACTGGCTTGCCGAATCTGTGCGGCGGCCTATGGGTATGGCACATCGGACTTGGTTGGCTAATGACGTCGCAGAAGCAAATAATGCCATCCTCTCACCGCCTCCTATCGGCGACAGAGGCGCCATCTGTATGTGAAGGGGGCTCTGCTTTTTGCGTCGGAGTTAACCACAAATAGAACCTGGTACTGTTGATGACCGGGAATGACTGGGGAGTGGCTGAGGAAGATGTCCGCCTGCAAGCCAGTGTTTCGGCAACCTGCTCAACTTGTTATCTTGGTGGAGATGTGAGCTGCCACAGTAGACTCTGCAGTATTGTCATTTTCTGTCAAGAAGAGTTATAATCACAGAAAGTTGTCTTTGAAATTCGCTATTTGCGTAGTTGTGCCTCGTATTGGCTGCGCATAGTCATCAACACTAGCTGCCTACAAATTATGTCTGTGCTGCCTACATACAAATTATGACTGTAACTGCACTGCCTACAAATTATAGCTGCGCTGCCTACAAAATACGGATTTTCTCCTTACTAATTATTTCCCTCCAAATTATGACTGCACTGCCTGCAAATTATGGGCGATAGGCAGCTCGTGGTAGGCACGGATCGAAATGGAGTGTTATTGTTGTTAGCACCCACCTACCACAGAGAACAGTTTGCAAGAAGAACTTGTCTCTTTACGTTTATGAACGTTCAACTTTTGTAGATAATTTTCGGAATTTAAAGTAGATTGAACTTAAGGTCGTCTAAAAATGGTAAGTCAGTTTAGAAAATGACAAATGAGGAGACCAGCTAAGGAGAGCATTCCAACCAGGAAATGGAGCTCTGTTACAAGCTGGCCATACTTACGGCGAACATCCAATCAAACACTCACCCTGAATCAGCAAGTAGAACAGCCCAACAAGGAAAGGTGAGTAACGGAAGACTGAAAGCTAAAAACCGAGCGAGGTGGCGCAGTGGCTAGCACACTGGACTCGCATTCGGGAGGACGACGGTTCAATCCCGTCTCCAGCCATCCTGATTTAGGTTTTCCGTGATTTCCCTAAATCGTTTCAGGCAAATGCCGGGATGGCTCCTTTGAAAGGGCACGGCCGATTTCCTTTCCAATCCTTCCCTAACCCGAGCCTGCGCTCCGTCTCTAATGACCTCGTTGTCGACGGGACGTTAAACACTAACCACCACCACCACCACCTGAAAGCTAAACATCCTTGATTAAGGAAAAATAGCAACAGAAACGCTGACTCTCCATACCTTAATCGGAACTGAGAGGAGGAGAAAAGACTCAGCTCAGGTACAAGCCTGCGTAGTCATAGTCTATAGACCTGTGTTTACAATCATACTACCTGCCCGGGTAGCCACAAACGCCGCCGAGACCGCTTCCGGGACGGGGAGTTATGTCGGCCATGGATCGAATATGTCCGGCCAATTAATGACGAAGGGTCAGCGTGCAGGCAAGCTCGAATGTGGCTTTTAGGCGGTTTCCCATATCGCACTAAGTATGTAGCGGCCGGTTCCCATTTTCCGCTTCAGATACACGCTACACAAACACTCAAAACACATTCTCACACACGCACGCAGAACTGACTCAATAAGCTGACGGATTGGTTACACGTGTTGTGTCCTGGGGTTGAATAGAAGACTGATGACCTTAGGTGTTTCGTCTCATTGGACCCTTACTCAGCGCAGAAGTAGCACAGTCGCACTGCTAAGTGAAATACTGATAACGGTGCATGCACATTTTGATTTTATACCGTTTAAATTACTATTCACGTATGTAATGCTAAAGCCGGGCGCGGTGGTCTCGCGGTTAAGGCGCTCAGTCCGGAACCGCGCGACTGCTACGGTCGCAGGTTCGAATCCTCCCTTGGGCATGGATGTGTGTAATGTCCTTAGGTTAATTAGGTTTAAGTAGTTCTAAGTTCTAGGGGACTGATGACCATAGATGTTAAGTCCCATAGTGCTCAGAGCCATCTGAACCATTTTTGTAATGCTAAAGTAATGAATTAAGTACTAAAATCAACACCTTATTATTATATTAAAATATATCATATATTTTATTATTATTACTTTTATTATTTATTTTATACAACTGGAGTACATTATAATTAAGAATGACAACAAATTTTATTTCGGTGAGGAAGGGAGGATAAGAAAGTATCAGAAATTCTGATCCTCTGCACAAGAACCCTACCCCGGAACGGTGCCTGGCCTAACAGGAAGCAACATGCAACGTAATCTCTCGCTACATTTTTGGAGGCAACTAAAAGGTTTATATGGACCCAGAGACTACGCAACTATCTCCACATGTCCAATATGATCTCTAGGCATTGATTAGGTACTACAGTACAAACCTCACCACCATAGCTCGCGAATAAACTGAGAAAAGGAGCACCTAGCATGCAACGTGGATCAGTGGCGCAGTGATACTCTTCAACGACCTTTAGAGGCTTCCTTTGACTCCTAATGATCGTGTGTAGATGTCCAGATACTGTTATAAACCTCGGCTGTGCAGACCCACGTGTTCTGCATGGAGGAGGAAAAGTCGTGTTTTGGGCTTCGGCCGATATCACGTAGACGAATGGCTGTCATCGGCATCGAGTGTACTTTGAGGACTATGCTGTATCGGGATTGGAACTGCCGACCGGTTGTGCAGCCATATAGGCTCATCCTCTGCTGAAATTAAAGCAAATGAGCATTACTTGGAGCATTTAAGTCTTGCAGGCGTTGTCAGAGGCACCCACCTCAAAGAATGGATGGTGTCATTAGGTTACCCTGGAAGAGTGGTACAGTAAAACAGGGTTAATAAAACAGTTTTCAACTTTAAAAAAAATTAATTCTAAAACGAAATACGATAATCAAAAGATATGGGATTATAGGTCTTGTGCATAACCTTAAACTTATATTTTTAAATAAATTAGAGACTAATGCTTTTAAAACAAAAAACAAATATAAAATGCTTTTTTTATTCAACCCGAAGATAGGGACATGTCAAAATCTATTTTGGATCCAGAAGAATGAGAAACACAATTTATCAGATTCGAATAAGGTTTCATTTAGCTTTTTTTTTTCTTTTTTGAGTCATCAGACCTGTTTGATGTGATGAATTCCTCTCCTGTGTCATCCATTTCCTTTCAGAGTAACAGTTGCACCCCACGTCCTCGGCTGTTTGCTGGATGGTTTCGAATCCACAGCTTTTACCAACTAACACAGGGAGATCGATGTCCCAGATGTCGTAACTATTAGCCTATTATCGTCTCCCTTCTTGATGTCAACGTTTTCCATATGATTCTTTCTTCCAGATTCTGCGGAGAAGCTCATAATTCTTTATCTTATCAGTCAACTTGACTTTCAACATTATTCTGCAGCACCTCATCTCAAACGCTAGGATTCTCTTCCATTCCGGCTTTCCCACTGCCCATCTTTACCATAAAATGCTGTGTCCTAAACGTACATTCTCAAGAATTTATGTCTCAAATTAAGACATAAGTTTGACACCAATAACTTCTCTTGGTTAATATTGCAGTCTTTGCCTGTTCTAGACTGCTTTTCATACCCTACTCGATTCGTTTGTCGTGCATAATTTTACTTTCTTAACTTCGCCTGCTTCGTGACCACCAATTTCTCGCTATTTTTTATTTCTGCTACTTCTCTTTACTTTTTTCTTTTTCCAGTTTTTCTCATTCTGTACTCTGTACTTATGAGACTTAATTTCATTCACAGATCCTGTCTTCTTCACATTCGCTACAAATAGTAATGTCATCAGCGAATCTTATCACTGATATCCGTTCATCCTGAATTTTAATCCCACTCTCCAACCTTTCTTCTATTTCCGTCATTACTTCTTCGACGAACGTATCAAATAGTAAGGATGAAAGACTGCATCCCTGTCTTGCACCTTTTTAGTCTAAGCACTTCGTTCTTGGTCTTCGAATCTTATTGTTCTCTCTTGGTGTGCGCATCGTTCATCACCTGTCTTTTCTGTAGCTTACTCTTGTATTTCCAAGAATTTCGAACACCTCTTTATACTGTCGAAGGCTTTTTCTCGATCGGCAGATGCTTTAGCGTACCTTGATGTTTCTTCAGTCATGCTTAAATTATCAATCGCAAAGTCACAAATGCCTCTGTGGTGCCTTTACCTTTCCTAAAGCCAAACTGACCATCATCTAACTGATTCTCAATTTTCTTTTCCAATCCTCTGTATAATATTCTTGCCAGCAGCTGGGTTGCATGAGATCAGAAACTGTCTGTGTAACAGTTTTCGCACCTACCTGACCTTCCTGTCTTCAGAATTAAGTCTCAAAAATGGCTCTGAGCACTATGGGACTTAACATCTATGGTCATCAGTCCCCTAGAACTTAGAACTACTTAAACCTAACTAACCTAAGGACATCACACAACACCCAGTCATCACGAGGCAGAGAAAATCCCTGACCCCGCCGTGAATCGAACCCGGGAACCCGGGCGCGGGAAGCGAGAACGCTACCGCACGACCACGAGCTGCGGACCAAAAAAGTCTCACAGTACGTTGTCACTCTCATAGATTCTACATGCTAACCTGAATAGCCGTTTGCTTGCCATTTCCCCGAATGATTATAGAAATTCCAATGGAAAGTTATCTATCCCTTCTGTTTTATTTTATCTCAAATCGTCCAGAACGGTTTTAAATTCTGAATCTATTACTGGATCCTCTATGTTTTTTGTATCTACTCCAGTTTCTTGTTCTGTCAAGTCCCCTACCTCATAGAGACCTTCAATGTACTCTTTCCACCAATCCGCGCTTTCTTCTGCCTTTAACAGTGGAGATTCCATTGAAATCTTAGTTACCATCCTTACATTAAATTTAACCGAAAATTGTTTTTGACTGTTCTATATGCAAAGTCAGTCCTTCCGACAAGAATTTCTTCCTAGATTTCATCATACTTTTCCTGCCCTCTATCCGCCTTCGATCCCCTGCACTTCCTATTTATTTTATTTCTTAGCGATTTGTGTTGCTGTGTTCCTGTCTTTCCCCGAACATTTTTGTACCTCCTCCTTTCGTCGAGCAATTGAAGTTCAAACGGTTCAAATGGCTCTGAGCACTATGCGACTTAACTTCTGAGGTCATCAGTCGCCTAGAACTTAGAACTAATTGAACCTAACTAACCTAAGGACATCACACACATCCATGCCCGAGGCATGATTCGAACCTGCGACCGTAGCGGTCGCTCGGTTCCTGACTGTAGCGCACAGAACCGCACGGCCACTCCGGCCGGCTCAAGTATTTCTTCTATTACTGAAGGTCTCTTCGTAGCTACCTTCCTTGTTCCAGTGTTTGCATGTCCAACAACTGTGATTTGCTATAACAAGAGATGACCTCTTGTCCTCTCAGTGACTCACTTTAGTGCCTGTGATTAACGGACAGCCGTTCCCTTTTGGTTCGTCTGTACTTTGAACTTAATCTACTATCACTCAGCGGTGATGTTGGTCTGCGTCAGACGTGTAATTTCCAGATTTGTGAATTTGCTACAAATCCAAGTGATTATTCATAAAATTTTGGAAAATCTTTATGGTCTTATCCAGATAACTTGTGACCAGGGGATTTTACATGAAGAAAGCCTATTATTTTTGTTGAAATAAAGACATTATTTTGTGGCCACTTGGCAACTTCGTTTTGCTTGTGGAGTCATAATGAGATCACTACAGCTGAATTGCCAGTGTGATATTCCCTGTTGCAGCATCCACATCCTTAGCGAACTTAATAGTTGTCTCATCATTCGTCAATACTTCAGCATTTCGCTTCCTTCGACACTGATTCTTCCGTATGATTATTTTAATATTCAGTCCACCCTAATTTTCGTCTGAATCTATACCTGCTCCTGGGTTCACCTTACAATCCATTATTGGCTTTCGGGATTTCTGTTTGACCATGATGTAGTTCAGTGATGTAATTAGTACAAAAACTAAAAATATTGTTTGAACTGTCGTTTTTTATTCTGTTTTCCAAATAAAAATTGTTACAGAATGAGATACTGGCAGAAGTAAAGCTGTGAGACCGAGCGTGAGTCGTGCTTCGGTAGCTCAGACGGTAGAGCACTTGCCCGCGAAAGGCAAAGGTCCCGAGTCCGAGTCTCGGTCGGGCACACAGTTTTAATCTGCCAGGAAGTTTCAAAAATTGTTACAATTCTAATTAGTTTATTGTCGCAGCAGTATTAATGAATTTGGCTTGCTTGTAAATACATTAAGTCTCTGACATCATGTTTAAAAATCCTTTGAATCTAGCCGGCCGGAGTGGCCGAGAGGTTAAAGGTGCTACAGTCTGGAACCGCACGACCACTACAGTCGCAGGTTCGACTCCTGCCTCGGGCATGGATGTGTGTGATGTCCTTAGGTTAGTTAGGTTTAAGTAGTTCTAAGTTCTAGGGGACTTATGACCACAGCAGTTGAGTCCCATAGTGCTCAGAGCCATTTGAACCATTTGAACCTTTGAATCTACAAGTTTTACATCCAGGAGAAACGAAGAAGTTTCGAACATAGCCTTGACGAAATTAAGACTCCTTATCTGTTGAAACAAACTTGTGTAATCAATTTTGCTTTCTTTTCTAAAGTCAACGCATCTTTTACAATATAAATAACAAATTTTACTTGCATACGATGTAAATGACCGCTTACTTTTTTCCCACTTACTTTTTCCGTATTATACAGTCATAGCGTAATCCCCTAGGTTGACAGTAGTCCCATGTGGTCCTTCGTTTCCGTCAAATTCTTGGTGTTCTTCGCGGAAAACACTGACATAACTGTTTTTATTCACTCCACAAATTCCGAGTACACATTCCTACAATTTCACTTAGCTGAATCATAAGTCAGATTAAACTAAACTTTAAAATTGAACTTCATGTTAAGAAAACAGGATTGCAAATTGGTACCAATCTAAATTATGTCGTTTTAGTTTAAGTACGTGATAAGTCAAGTGAACACATTCAGCACCACTTTCTATGTTTTTCATAGAGTGAACAAAACATCAGCTGACAGTGTTATCAAGTTTGAAACTGATGATTTCTCTTTTAGAGTTGTTCACTATCAACCTATAGAAACAAATCTTTAAGTGACGTCACCAGTTGTCTGCCAACACCACAGCACGAAACTTTTTTGAAAGTTAAGTTTCATTCACTCCATTGTCTCTGTTCACTATATTGTCTCTGTCCATTTCATTTTACGATACAGGTGTGAGTAGTAGCGTTAGGTCTACCTTTTGGGCAGCGAGAATATCCAGTCATGTTACAATACACCTACTGTATAAGACGCTAATTACTGCTTATCTGCAGAAGACTGATTTCAAAGGTTTGAAAAAAAAATGCGCTTTCTAAGAGACTATCATTATTTTGATTGGTATTTTGTTTGTTTTACTGTAAATTTTTTCTTTTAGTTTTGTATGATCCATTTTTTCATTGCCCACTGTCCTTGAATATTTTTGAACGGTGTAGGTCGCAAACCGTACTGCAGTGACTCATTAAATTGACAAAAATTAGTTGACAAGAGACTTTTGTGAAATGTGAGAAACCCAACCGCCAACAGAAAATTAAGAAAGAGCGCTGTCACTAATCATAGGGAAGAAAACGATTTCTACAGTGTAAAAGGGTAGTACGTACAGGTCATATATTGTCCGGAAGCGTTTTTTAGTCTGTTCAATAATGGAGATAATAACATTTACTAGTGAAGTGATGTATATATTTTTAAAGTCCATTATCAGTTTTAACGAAAGTATTATCAACTGATGTGGAACCATCAGATTAGAAAAAAAAAATGTTTCTTTCTGTTTTTGGATTTTATTATTCGTTGCGAGTTCACAGAGTGCGACATTCCGCAGGCACATTGTGTTCGAATTTTAATGGAAATGACGCAACATAATTAAACTAAATTGTAATTAAGCGTTGCTGTCGCCCGCTGTGAACTCTCCACCACACACAAGCGGCGCCATGTCAGATAATGACGCAGGCACAAAAATATGCGTTCACCGAAATGGTGGCATATCATGGCGGGAAGCATGTTTCGTGTTTTTAATAGACGTGAATGGTTTTCGTATTTGTTCCGCAAGTAAAGTACAGACAGCGAAATTTAAAACTTGACATGTTTCGGTGTTATATCGCTATCGATATAAAATTGTTTGGGATTTCGGTTTTTGTTTTTGAAAATTCATGGGATGGCGAGAGAAATACAAAGAATTTGAAGTAAATGACTGACAGGTAAATATAGCTTAATTCGACGTCTATCATAATGAAGTTCGATAAAATTTGTTCTCCATATTAGCACGTTGTATTCGGTCTCAGAATTCTCAGAAATTATATTTTTATTTATAAATGAGGTCGCATCAGTTTTAAAGATTTTACAAACTATATGATCTATGTGTCTAATAAGCCCTGAATTACGCACTTAAAAAGGTTGTAACATATTGTACATAAGTAGGTAGAAAGTTCGGCAAATGTCCGATTCACGCTGTGGGCGGGAATCAATACAAAGCAAAATAACAGTAAAATGACTAAGAGCCTTCTAAAGTGTAATGAAATCGTGAAGCTAACTGCAGGATAGATTGATGCCAGGCTGAGATTCATTGAAAGAAGAAAACAAACGTTCTATTGATTTTTGAGTATTGCTCTTAAGCTTGGGACCGTTACCAAACAGAATTACTAGAGAAGTTCCAAAGAAGAGCGGCACGTTTCGTCACAAGTTAGTGTAGTAAGCACGAAAGCGTCACGGAGATTTTTATCAAGCTCCAGTGGCAGACGTCACAACAAAGGCATAGTCCATTACGGAGAATTTTACCTGTAATTCCGAGACGCGAAGCTCCAAGATCACGCAACCCGTTACTTCCTTCCTTGCAGATTCTGAATAGTGGTCTTGACGGGAAAAGCAGAGAAATTCGAGTTCACAAGGTCATAAGGTGGGTTCCCGGCAATTGTCTTCCTCACGAACCGCTCGGAATGGACTGGGAAATGGAGGAGATGACAGCAGTAAAGAATCGCCCTGTGATACACCCAGTAATTTGACTTGCGGAGTATAGACGTAGACGTAATTATAGAACCATTGACAAAATGCTGCAAAAGAATCGCAGTGACAAAACAGTACGATAAACATCCAAAGTCGTTCATTTTACTTCACTGTATCGAATCAGTTAAGACAAACAGGATGTTCCTACACGAGCTCGCTTATAAAAACTTAATGGTCACTGTTGTTGGACATTAACCGCTCAGAATTGCTTGTTAATCGCTGAAACCATGTACGGTGTAAATGAGAGCGCTGCGACTCTTGTTCGGCATACGATACATATGAAACAGGTGCAACCACAGCTGAATAACATTTGCTGCTCGCATGCCTAATGTGCATATCAATATGAGACGGCCTATCCCATCACTCGCGACTACTGCTCTGGCGATGTGGATTCATATACAGGGCGATTCAAAAAGAATACCACAACTTTAAAAATGTGTATTTAATGAAAGAAACATAATATAACCTTCTGTTATACATCATTACAAAGAGTATTTAAAAAGGTTTTTTTTCACTCAAAAACAAGTTCAGAGATGTTCAATATGGCCCCCTCCAGACACTCGAGCAATATCAACCCGATACTCCAACTCGTTCCACACTCTCTGTAGCATATCAGGCGTAACAGTTTGGATAGCTGCTGTTATTTCTCGTTTCAAATCATCAATGGTGGCTGGGAGAGGTGGCAGAAACACCATATCCTTAACATACCCCCCATAAGAAAAAATCGCAGGGGGTAAGATCAGGGCATCTTGGAGGCCGTCCAGAACTTTTCCCTTTGCACAAACACCCATTCTCTGTAAACTGTTTATACCAACGTTTAATACACCACCTATCAGGAGGTTTAACACCATACTTCGTTCGAAATGCACGCTGAACAACTGTCGCCGATTCACTTCTGCTGTACTCAATAACACAAAAAGCTTTCTGTTGAGCGGTCGCCATCTTAGCATCAACTGACGCTGACGCCTAGTCAACAGCGCCTCAAGCGAACAAATGTACAACTAAATGAAACTTTATAGCTCCCTTATTTCGCCGACAGATAGTGCTTAGCTCTGCCTTTTGTCGTTGCAGAGTTTTAAATTCCTAAAGTTGTGGTATTCTTTTTGAAGCACCCTGTATTTTGCCTCACAGGCTTCTTGCTAAAAGTAATTCTTACAGTTCAGTAACTCTCCACTATCGGCCACAGCCAGACGCTGCTCTTATTACAACTCTTTTCAGTGCAGGATGCGTTGCTACTAGTTAATAAGGAATTTCGTACATATAATGCCTGATAAAAAATTGAAGTGTACAGAAGGGAAGGAGGAATCGAAATGGAAGTCCGTGGGCTGCGAGAGTACGGGAGGTGATTTCAGTGACTGCAAAACCGAGCTACATTTACAAAGAACGTGGCAGGAAATAACCAGGATTAGTCCAATGATTTGTTTGGGAAGGGTATTAAAAAGCCACTCTCTCCCAGCCTGAAGCAAGTGCGGCCACCACTTTCTTAAATGGTCTTTAACACCCTCGATACTGAAACTGGGACGCACTTGACGTCCGATCTCGTCACACATACTTTCTGTCGGGGGCAGATCTGAGGATGTTGCTGACCACGAGATTAGCTTAACATCATGCAGACAGTTAATAGAGGCATGTACCACGTGTGGACGAGCACTAGCCGGTTCAGAAAAATGGACCATGTTATTGTCACATGGGAGGTAACAAGTGAGGGCGCAGGATGTCCGCGACGAACCTTCGTGTCGTCAGAGGTCCCTCTTCATTAACAGCTGTGAGCTTAAGTCACAGCAGATTGCTCCCCGCACCATGATGCCACGAGTAACACCACTGTGCCTTATTTCTCTTTTTCTTTTGATTTTTCTTCCCCCTGGACTACTGTCAAAGACCGAAACAGGTAGGAATAAATACGAAGTTACAATACGGCACTCTCATGCACTTCCAGCAATATACACACATCAAAAAAAGTTTTGCATCACGGCGGTTCCAAGAACTCCTGAAGACAGACGTTGACTGTGGATATTGTACCACAGACGCAGTCCCTTTTGGTGCTCAGAGATGTCACTAAACTCGCTCAAAGATGTAAGCAACCATGCATGAGCAGCGCCTATTAGACGGAGGAGGTCCGACAGCCGATCAGTTCCAGTCATTCCACCAGGGAGGAGGTTACGGCTCGTGTAGTCTGTAGTTCAACTATGCCTAGACGTTGAATACCGCGGTTCGATCGCGTCCGCATTGTTATTTTGTGCCAGGAAGCGCTCTCGACAAGGGAAGTGTCCAGGTGTGTCGGAGTGAAGCAAAGCGATGTTGTTCGGACATAGAGGAGATACAGAGAGACAGGAACTGTCGATGACATGTCTCGTTCGGGCCGCCCAAAGGCTACTACTGCAGTGGATGACCACTACTACGGACTATGGCTCGGAGGAACCCAGGTGGCAGCGCCACCTTGTTGAATAATGCTTTTCGTGCAACCGGAGTACGTCGTGTTACTGTTACGACTCAAACTGTTCGAAATAGGCTGCAGGATGCGCAACTTGACTCCCGACATCCATGGCGAGGTCCATCTTTGCAACCACGACACTAAGCAGCGCGGTACAGATGGGCCCAACATGCCAAATGGACTACTCAGGAGTGGCATCACGATCTTCTCACCGATGAGTGTCGCATTTGTCTTCATCCAGTCAATAGTCGGAGACGTGTTTGCACGCAACCCGGTCAGTCTGAACGCCTTAGACACACTGTCCAACGAGTGCAACAAGGTGGAGGTTTGCTGCTGCTTTGGGTTGGCATTATGTGGTACGTACGCCGCTGGTGGTCATGGAAGGTGCCATAATGGCTGTACGGTACCTGTAGGCCATCCTCCGACCAATAGTGCAACCATATCGGCAACATATCGCCGAGGCATTCATCTTCATGAACTACAATTCGCAGCCCCATCATGCACATCTTGTGAATAATTTCCTCCAGGATAACGACATAGCTCGACTAGAGTGGCCAGCATGTTCTCCAGACATGAACCCTATCGAACATGCCTGCGATAGATTGAAAAGGGCTGTTTATGGGCGACGTGACCCACCAACCACTCTGAGGGATCCATGCCGAATCACCGTTGAGGACTGGGACAATCTGGACCAACAGTGCCTCGGTGAACTTGTGGATAGTATGCCACGACGAATACTGACAAGCATCAATGCGGGAGGACGTGCTACTGAGTATTAGAGGTATCGGTGTGTACAGCAATCTGGACCACCACCTCTGAATGTCTCGCTGAATGGTGGTACAACACGCAATGTGTGGTTTTCATGAGCAATAAAGAGGGCGGAAATGATGTTTATGTTGATCTCTACTCCAATTTTCTGTGTAGGTTCCGGAACTCTCGGAACCGATCTGATGCAAAACTTTTTTTGATGTGTGTATTTCTACTGTTGTCATTGTCTCCAAAACATTGGTTAAATGGGACCTGTCCCCAGGCCACCGTTGTACTCATCGACGATGATAATCTGCGGTAGTACATAACCACGCTTTATTGCCGAACACAATGCGCTGTCATTCATCAGCAGACCTTGGTTCCCAGTCACGGCAGAACTCCAAACGCAGCCGTTTCTGTTGTTGTGATAAAGGCAGCCTATGCGTGACATGCCAATTCCCTGGTTCGGCTGCTACTAGTCTCCGGCCAATGGTGTGGAGTCACAACGAATACCGCGGAGTCCAGTCTGCTCTCAGGCGCAGACAAGAAGCGTTTACACTGTGTCTGATGCACAATAGAGCGGTCCACGCTTGTGGCGGTTAGACGTCGTAGGCTGGGATGTTGACGACGGCTGCGCGCCCCCTCACATTACTATAGAGCCTGACATCGGGCCGCTGTTATATCCGAGTAATCCAAAATCCCTGATATTGTGAAAGTTTTCCTCTATATTTCTATATTCGTGTTTGTAAGTGTCAAATTGTTATCTCAGAAATGGGTGAAACTCATTTTGATATCTAATTATGTAAATATCGGTGCAGGGCAACAGAAATGTGAGAAAATCTAATTTTTGATCGGAAATTTATGGAGATGACGCTACACCTTGCTAAATCCAGGCTAGCCAAAACAGCAAACAATATGTCTGAGAGAAAACAATCTGTTATTATTGAAATTCACATGTCATGCCAGACTGCAAAACAAATTTAGAATTGATACTGATATTTTCACAAATTCATTCTCACAATCACTGTGCCTTACGGTGGTCTTATATATAGATCGTGACCGGGCCAAGTATCTAACGAAATAAGCGTCAAACGAAAAGCCTACAAAGAACGAAACTTGTCTAGCTTGAAGGGGGAAACCAGACGGCGCTATGGTTGGCCCGCTAGATGGAGCTGCCATAGATCAAATGGATATCAACAGCGTTTTTTTTAAAATAGGAACCCCATTTTTTATTACATATTCGTGTAGTACGTAAAGAAATATGAATGTTTTAGTTGGACCACTTTTTTCGCTTTGCGATAGATGGCGCTGTAATAGTCACAAACATATGGCTTACAATTTTAGACGAACAGTTGGTAACAGGTAGGTTTTTTAAATTAAAATACAGAACGTAGGAACGTCTGAACATTTTATTTCAGTTGTTCCAATGTGATAAATGTACCTTTGTGGACTTATCATTTCTGAGAACGCATGCTGTTACAGAGACATTACCTGTAAATACACTCCTGGAAATTGAAATAAGAACACCGTGAATTCATTGTCCCAGGAAGGGGAAACTTTATTGACACATTCCTGGGGTCAGATACATCACATGATCACACTGACAGAACCACAGGCACATAGACACAGGCAACAGAGCATGCACAATGTCGGCACTAGTACAGTGTATATCCACCTTTCGCAGCAATGCAGGCTGCTATTCTCCCATGGAGACGATCGTACAGATGCTGGATGTAGTCCTGTGGAACGGCTTGCCATGCCATTTCCACCTGGCGCCTCAGTTGGACCAGCGTTCGTGCTGGACATGCAGACAGCGTGAGACGACGCTTCATCCAGTCCCAAACATGCTCAATGGAAGACAGATCCGGAGATCTTGCTGGCCAGGGTAGTTGACTTACACCTTCTAGAGCACGTTGGGTGGCACGGGATACATGCGGACGTGCATTGTCCTGTTGGAACAGCAAGTTCCCTTGCCGGTCTAGGAATGGTAGAACGATGGGTTCGATGACGGTTTGGATGTACCGTGCACTATTCAGTGTCCCCTCGACGATCACCAGTGGTGTGCGGCCAGTGTAGGAGGTCGCTCCCCACACCATGATGCCGGGTGTTGGCCCTGTGTGCCTCGGTCGTATGCAGTCCTGATTGTGGCGCTCACCTGCACGGCGCCAAACACGCATACGACCATCATTGGCACCAAGGCAGAAGCGACTCTCATCGCTGAAGACGACACGTCTCCATTCGTCCCTCCATTCACGCCTGTCGCGACACCACTGGAGGCGGGCTGCACGATGTTGGGGCGTGAGCGGAAGACGGCCTAACGGTGGGCGGGACCGTAGCCCAGCTTCATGGAGACAGTTGCGAATGGTCCTCGCCGATACCCCAGGAGCAACAGTGTCCCTAATTTGCTGGGAAGTGGCGGTGCGGTCCTCTACGGCACTGCGTAGGATCCTACGGTCTTGGCGTGCATCCGTGCGTCGCTGCGGTCCGGTCCCAGGTCGACGGGCACGTGCACCTTCCGCCGACCACTGGCGACAACATCGATGTACTGTGGAGACCTCACGCCCCACGTGTTGAGCAATTCGGCGGTACGTCCACCCGGCCTCCCGCATGCCCACTATACGCCCTCGCTCAAAGTCCGTCAACTGCACATACGGTTCACGTCCACGCTGTCGCGGCATGCTACCAGTGTTAAAGACTGCGATGGAGCTCCGTATGCCACGGCAAACTGGCTGACACTGACGGCGGCGGTGCACAAATGCTGCGCAGCTAGCGCCATTCGACGGCCAACACCGTGGTTCCTGGTGTGTCCGCTGTGCCGTGCGTGTGATCATTGCTTGTACAGCCCTCTCGCAGTGTCCGGAGCAAGTATGGTGGGTCTGACACACCGGTGTCAATGTGTTCTTTTTTCCATTTCCAGGAGTGTACCACATTAATGCAATAAATGCTCAAAATGATGTCCGTCAATCGCAGTGCATTTGGCAATACGTGTAACGACATTCCTCTCGACAGCGAGTAGTTCGCCTTCCCTAATGTTCGCACATGCATTGACAATGCGTTGACGCATGTTGTCAGGCGTTATCGGTTGATCACGATAGCAAATATCCTTCAACTTTCCCCACTGAAAGAAATCCCGGGCCGTCAGATCCGGTGAACGTGCGGCCATTGGTACGGTTCTTCGACGACCAATCCACCTGTCATGAAATATGCTATTCAATACCGCTTCAACCGGCCGCCAGCCCCAGCTATGTGCTGGACATCCATATGTTGGAAGTACATCGCCATTCTGTCATGCAGTGGAACATCTTGTAGTAATATCGGAAGAACACTACGTAGGAAATCAGCATACATTGCACCATTTAGATTGCCATCGATTTAAATGGGGGGTTTCCTTCCTCCCATAAAGCCGCACCATACATTAACCCGCCAAGGTCGCTGATGTTTCACTTGTCGCAGCCGTCGTGGATTTTCCGCTACCCAATAGTGCATATTATGCCGGTTTACGTTACCGCTGTTGGGGAATCACGCTTCGTCGCTAAATAGTACGAGTGCAAAAAATCTGTCATCGTTCCGTAATTCCTCTTGTGCACTGTACCCGACGTTCAAAGTCGTCGCCATGCAATTCCTGGTGCATAGAAATATGGTACGAGTGCAATCGATTTTGATGTAGCATTCTCAACACCGACGGTTTTGAGATTCCAGATTCTCGCGCAATTTGTTTGCTACTGATGTGCGGATTAGCCGCGGCAGCAGCTAAAACACCTACTTGGGCATCATAATTTGTTGCAGGTCGTGGTTGACATTTCACATGTGGCTGAACACTTCCTGTTTCCTTAAATAACGTAACTATCCGGCGAACGGTCCGTACACTTGGATGATGTCACCCAGGATACCGCGCAGCACAGGCGTGTTGGGCATTTTGATGACAATAGCCATACATCAACACGATATCGACCTTCTCCGCAATTGGTAAACGGTCCATTTTTAACATGGGTAATGTATCACGAAGCAATTACCGTCCGCACTGGCGGAATGTTACGTATTACCACGTACTTGTACGTTTGTGACTATTACAGCGCCATCTATCACAAAGCGAAAAAAGTGGTCCAACTAAAACATTCATGTTTCTTTACGTACTACACGAATATGTAATAAAAAGTGGGGGTTCCTATTTTAGAAAACGCACTTGATATCCGTTTGACCTGTGGCAGCGCCATCTAGCGGGCCAACCATAGCGTCATCTGGTTTCCCCCTTCAAGCTAGACGAGTTTCGTTCTTTGTAGTTTTTTCGTTCGATGCTTATTTCGTGAGATATTTTGCCCGGTCACTATGAATGGACCACCCCGTATATACTGAAGTGCCAAAGAAACTGGTTAGGTACTTGAGTTTGAACGTTGTCTTAGAGTCGGCGCACGAGAGATGGCACACAGCATCTCCGAGATAGCGATGAAGTGGTGATTTTCTCGTAAGACCATTTCCCGCGTGTACCGTGAATATCAAGAATCCGGTAAAACATCAAATATCCAACATCACTGGGGCCGGAAAAAGATCCTGCAAGAACGGGGCCAACGACAACTGAAGATTTTATCGTTCAACCTTATAGAAGTGCAGCCCTCCCGCAGTTGCTGCAAATTTCAATTATGGGTATCAACAAGTGTCAACGTACGAACCATTCAACGAAACATCATCGATATGGGCTTTCGGAGCCGAAGGATCCCTCGTGTACCTGTGATGACTGCACGACACAAAGCTTTACGCCTCGCCTCTGCCAGTCAACACCGACATTGGACTGGAAAGACGTTGCCTGGTCGGACGAGTCTCCTTTCAAATTGTATCGGGTGGATGTAAGTGTTAGGGTATGGAGAGAACCTCATGAGTCCATGGACCCTGCCTGTTAGCAGGGGACTATTCAAGGTGGTGGAGGCTCGGTAAGGGTGTGAGGCGTGTGCAGTTGGAGTGATGATGGACCCCCGGTTCATCTAGATATGACTCATACAGGTGACACGTACGTAAGCATCCTGTCTCATCACCTGCATCCATTAATGCCCATTGTGCATTCCGACTGATTCGGGAAATTCCAGCAGGACAATGCGACACCCCACATGTCCAGAATTGCTACAGAGTGGATCTAGAAACACTCTTCTGAGTTTAAACACTTCCAATGGCCACCAAGCTCCCCAGAAATCAACATTATTGAGCTTATCTGGAATGATAAGTAACCTCTCTCACCAAAAAATGTAATATTATAGAGGTTGAGTACATTTATCAAATCACAACTTCATTCACAATTATCTTCTTCAAAATCGACATGTCGAATAGGACAGATACTTCACAATTGCACGATTCACTTATCCCGTCAAATCCCGATCTACAATAGGATGCCTTTCACCCTCTGTCAGGTGCTGATAACGCTATCTGTCCCATGAGCGCCGGCCGCAGTGGCCGAGCGGGTCTAGGCGCTTCAGCCTGGAACCGCGGGACTGCTACCGTCGCAGGTTCGAATCCTGCCTCGGACATGGATGTGTGTGATGTCCTTACGGTAGTTAGCTTTAAGTATTTCTAAGTTATAGGGGACTGATGACCTCAGATGTTGAGTCCCATAGCTCTCAGAGCCATTTGAGCCATTTCTCTCATGAGTACGCATCATCCTCAGGTCCTTCACAGCGGAAATTCAAACCTGCCGCTGTCCACGTCAAAAATATACCTTACCAGACTTATTAACAACACTAAACCCTGACAACACTTATGCACTCTGATTGCCATTATCACAGAGATGGTCTGCACGAGTGCGGATTTACATCTGACATTATATTTTCTTGTCTTCAATTTTTTTGTGAGAAAATGTGGCTTCGAAATCAATATCGTGTCATGCTAACACGAATAAACACAAACGAAAGATAAGAAAAAAAGTCTTTCATCTCTATTGAGAACCTGACGTCCCTGTGTCACCTATCAACATTCAAAGAAATAAGAATTTTAAAATTTGTAGTCGTTACTATGACCTCAGAATGTAACTGAATTAAAATCTCTGATATTAAATGAACGGAAGCTGTGGGATAAAGTGAAATATAAAGTAATGGGTGAATGGCTCTTTGAAACTCTGAACATGCAATCCATATGATGTAGCAAATGAAAATACGTGTCAGATTCGTGACTGGACACTAACCATAAACTTAAGTTAAATGTTGTGTATCCCTATGGTATTGAGGCAAACTAAGCGCTGTATCATGTGTGAGATACAGAGGCGAACGAGTGCGCCGGGACTTACCCCAGTTGACTGCTAGCAGCGCCACGTCACTTTAACGCGTCTGCATGTAGCGCACAAGAATTGCACCACAATTTATTATGAAATTAAAATAGAAATTTATGTTTAAAACTTTGTTAAATTAAAGTTTAGTGTAATGATGTTCCAAATACCAAGTCTTGATGTTCTAAACTTAATAGTTTACGGAAAAAATGCCGTTTTAAGAGAAAAATCAGAGGCGCTAAATAATGACGCTAGGAAGCCAGAATTTGATTACAAGGTGCAGTTAGAAGTTATAAATAAGTGATGCTGGTTTCCAAAACCATAAAACAAAAATTAACTCCAGAATCCACGTTTTTCGGAAAAATCAGAGGCGCTAAATAATTGACTTAGAAAGTTGAAAATTTGTTTTATGCTTCAGTACACCCCAAAAATATTAACAGAGAGTCCACGTTAATCTACCTCTTATAGTTTCTGAGTAATTAAATAAAAACTAAAATGTACCTAAGTGTTGTTGATTAAGTACTTGAAATTTTAATGATAGAGGATTTTGGTTAAACCAGATCATCAAAAACATCAAGTAATAGAGTTACACCAAGTTTAAGACTTGTAATATAAATAGCAACTGATATAAGTCTTAGCAAAGGTATGGTTCAGAGGTAACAATCTACCGTTAGTTCCACTAAATAAATTCTATTAAGCAAAGTTTTCATTCTAGGGAGCTGAAACTTTCTACGTGCTTTCAAACTGCTTATCTGCATACCAGGAAAAATTAAGAAGTTTCTGAAGTAACTGGTAACTATATTATTAAAGATTATGTGCCCGAGATAGCGGTCGTTTGTAGACTGCCGCCGTATGCAAATAGACAGAGACAACAGATGTTTTCTCGGCAGTCCGCACCGGCACCTTATAAATACAGCCCCTGAAGCAGTAGGAAGGTTCACTTCGCTTTCAGACACTGTGAGGTCCACGCCAGTTAAATGTCTGGTCGCCCTCTGCCTCGGATGACGTCAAAGCCGAACTGTGACAAGTGCGTATTTGGCAGTGAAAACGGATAGTGAAGTCGCGAGGACTGTACACCGACCTGGATCATTTAGAATTCGGTAAAATAACTGTTAGTGCGCCGTCCGTGTGAAATTCAATTCTGCGTGGCAAGTGGTGAATTTATTTCCACTTTTATGACAAGCATTAATTTTTGAACATCTATTGCGAACTTTCAATTGAGTGATGATAGTCAGGGCGAAAAACAATCTGGTAGGAAGTTACCGTAGAGGTCGCCTCTGAACTGCTAAAGGTGCTGTTAGATTAGAAAGACTTGTTTTCAATTGAACATAATGAAATTTTAAGTGTTGTTTGTGAGAAACTTAAATTAAATTAAATCTTGATTGGAACTTTAAACTTTTACTGAACTCATAGTCCTGATCCCGCAAAGAAATGGAAAATAGACACTTTTCTTTCAGTGGACTGGACCGAAATGTGGCCGTGCAGACTGGAAACTAAGGTCAGTATGTTTCCCTTCGCTTTCTGGCTGACCACAAAATTAGTTGCCAGGCTCATGTGATTAAAGACGGCATCAAAACTTTAAATCAGCTGTATTAACGTACTCGCCGCCCCACAGTATGGCAAGCCACAGTCGTGAATAAAACCTGTTTCTCTTGGAATATTGTTAGGACGTATCTCGAGGGAAAGAGATAGTTAAGTACTTGGAAGTTCCTCTCATTCAAATCCAGAATAAAACTACACTTTGTTGTGGAACATCTGCTGCATAATGCACAAGCCAAATGCATGAACGAACATTATGGTCGGCCTGTGGAAAGGCGGTTCGATCGGTCAGTCGAGGAGTTGCTAGAGACATAATTTTAATCACATGTTTTTGCCATGTACACCGAGGTGACTAAGTCATGGGATACCGATATGCACATATGCAGATGGCGGTAGTATCTCTTGCACGAGGTATAGAAGGGCAGTGCATTGGCGGAGCTATCATTTTTACTCATGTGATTCATGTGGAAGGTTTCCGACGTGATTATGGCTATCGGCAGGAAACAACAGACTTTGAACGTGGAGTGGTAGTTGGAGCTAGACGCATGGGACATCCAATTTCGGAAATCTTTTCGGAATCCAGTATTCTGGGATCCATAGGGTCAGGAGTTTGCCGAGAATACTAAATTTCCGGAATTACCTCTCACACTGACAACACAGTGGCGACGTTCTCAGTGCTAACAGATGGGCAACACTGCGTGAAATAACCTCAGAAATCAGTCTGGGACGTACGAGGGACGTATCCGCTAAGAACGTGCGACGGAATTCGAGGTTAATGGGCTTTGGAGGCAGACGACATACCAGAGCAGCTTTGCTAACAGTCCGACATCACCTGCAGCATCTCTCTTGCGTTCGTGACTATATGTGTTGGTCCCTAGAATATTGTAAAACAGTCGCCTGGTTATATGAGCCCCGGTTTCAGTTGGTAAGAGCTGTTGACAGGGTTCGATTATGCACGAACCCTACGAGGCCGTGGATCCAAGTTGTCAACAAGGCGCTGTGTAACCTAGAGGTGGCTCCCTAATGGTGTGGTCCGTGCTTACATGGGATGGAATAGATCCTCTGATCGGACTGAACCGGTCATGGACTGGAAATAGTTATGTTCAGCTGCTTGGAGACCATCTGCAACTATTCATCGACTTCATGTTCCCAAACAGAGAAGGAGTTTTTGCTAATAACAATGCTCCTCGTTAAGGGATCACCATCGTTCGCGACTGAACATTATGGGACCTAATCGAGAGATCAGTTCGAGCACTAAATCGTACACCGGCAACACTTTCGCTATTATGTACGTCTTTAGAGGCAACATGGCTCAATATTTCTTCAGGGTACTTGCAACGACTTGTTGAATCCATGCCATGTCGAGCTGCTGCACTACGCCGCGAAAAAGGACATCCGACACAATATTCGGAAGTATCCAATGATTTTTGTCACCTCATTGTGTAACCTTTACTTAACAGATTCAAGAATCTCATGTTCGCTCACTGTAAGTTATCTCTTATGTCCATGAATCAGCATAAACGTATAGAACGAATCTTTCACTCTACAGCGGAGTGTACGCTGTTTGAAATTTCCTTCCAGATTAAATATGTGTACCGCACGTGGATGCGACCCCGGAACCTTGCCCTACTCGAATAGAGGCTTACCAGGTACGAAGGTATAGCCAGCAGTTTCCAAAGGTTTCTAGATGTACTAAAGAATTTACCAGGTACGAAGGTATAACCAGCATTTTCCAAGAGTTTCTAAATGTGCTATAGAATTTATCTTAACCATAAAAAAGTCTCCTTGGTGGACAGTATGGATGTCCAAAAGAAATTTCATCTTAATATTCTTAATTTGTTTTGATAGATTGCCACAGTAGAATCAATATATAAGAAAATATTATATTTGTAATATTCTGTGGCCTGGATAATGCTTTTTGTTGTGTTCTACAGTATCCACAAGTAATAGTTACAGCACTATTTAATGATAGAATAGATAGTTAATGATTTTTATCTTATCTGCATGATAATCACATAGCAATAAATATTTGTTTCGAAAGCAGTTAGCCAAAGTCGACTGCAGGACCCTCTTTTGCGTCCTTTGTTGTTTGAAACAGACACAAACGATCGACTTGGATTGTCGAGGATTTTGTTATTCATGTAGAAGATAAAGTCGTATAAATAAGATCTAGTAGCGCTCCTGTTACTGTATGACAGCTAATACAGAACTTGAAAACAATAAGAAATGGTTCATAGAGAGTGATTTACCATTTAATTTTTACAAAACTCAATGCATAGAAAGCAGTACTTATTATAGAACTGCATAACATACGGCCTACAACCGTAGCCCATTCATCCAGTGGATTACAAAAAAACTCATAGTGTTAACTTCATGAGCTTAAGTATAGATAATGAGCTGTACTGGGCAACACACTCCATAGAATTAAAGACGCAATTTGATTATAGTATGCGTGATTAAAACTGTGAATGATATGAAAATGGGGAAGTGTGGAATCCGTTTTTGAGGAAACTCGACTTCAAGGATAATAATTTGAGAAAACTAAAGCACACGGTATGCAAATTGTCTCCGATGTTAGTTACAGAACATTCTGCAGAGATCTCTTAAAACAGATATTTAGAAAAGGACTTCACTGTACGTATTTTATTAATGTCCGTAATCGACACTTCTTTTTCTAGCTTCTCAGAACTGGAGTGGGCGTGAGGCTGGAATGCGAACATGAGTTGTTGGGTGTTCGTTCAAGAAATATCGTCCTCGAAAAGCGGACGAAATGAATTCACCAACTATTAAAAGGGATTCGAATTCCTTTGTGGTGAGGAAGCCAAGTGTATATAGTACTAGCCTAGCACATTTAAGGTATTGGGTTCGATAGATCTCGTGCAATATTTTTATTACTATACTTCTGTAGCGGGGGAATTTATTTGCTGTATATGACCGAAAATAAGGGACAAGACAGCTGAATTTCGTTTATATGATGGTTTATGGATGCAAACATTCAACTGCTTTGCGTACTCCAAGTGACAACATTCTTTTTTCCTCTTTTCATGTACAAAGTAATCTGAAGTATAGAAAGCTATTTTAGGTAGACAAATGACGTACAGATCTTACCTGCACACGTTTACACGTTTTACAGCATTTTCCGAAGGTAGCATTCGACAATCAGTTCAGGAGTAAATTCAAATTGTTCTTGCGTCGTTTTACAAGTGACACGCAATTTTTAAACGCGAGGATGCAATTGGAATACATTCAATCGTTCGTTGGATCTTACTACGATCCGCCATAACACCGAAACAATCTACGTGCAAAGTAAATGGCAATCGGGCCTATTGCTAAGCGAACAAAAAATGGTTCAAATGGCTCTGAGCACTATGGGACGCAACTTCTGAGGTCATTAGTCTCCTAGAACTTAGAACTAGTTAAACCTAACTAACCTAAGGACATCACACACATCCATGCCCGAGGCAGGGTTCGAACCTGCGACCGTAGCGGCCTCGCGGTTCCAGATTGCAGCGCCTAGAACCGCACGGCGCTAAGCGAACAGAATAGATGTAATTTAAATGTCTATTTTGACGTTTTCAGGAACGCACGTGGCATCGTCAACTTGAGCAGGAAGACAAAACAGTTCACATAGACACCGTGATCGACGCCAGCTGGATTCTGTTCTGGATGCGCTATCGATAATCGACCTTTTAGTAAACAATTATTGTTTCATTGAACGTCTCCGCACAAACTTGTGTTTTATTTGCTTTGTAGAACTGCAATATTTTGCGTTAACAGACTTAATTCTTTCATTCTATCTTTCACCCACAATGTTGTGTTAATTAATTTGTCCCATGAGGAGGTTTCTATTGATAATATTATATTACCTGTACCACCTTTTATCCCGGTATTAAGAATGGATTTTATTTCTGCATACTCGGGTTCATATCATGTTCCATTGCTGGACACACAGTCTACCATATGAAATCGTTTTAATCAACTACCGCAATATTCTGTTTTTTGTGATGCTGATACCTATGTACCGCAGCACTATTGCCCTCTACTGGCTACAGTTATGTACTCATTTGTGAAGACTGACGAATGGTACATATGCTGCTCGTAGCAGAATAATTTTTATGGTAGGTACAGCCAGCCATAAATACGTATGTATTCCTATATTATCAGTATATTTTGTCTTTAGCCAGATGAGCTTATTTCTTTTCGACACTTTTGTAAGCCGAAACCGGTCGTTGTGAATATTTTATAGCATATGTGAAACAAAAACGAACATTTGTGAAGTATCTGCCATCATGATCGTGGACTCCTTTAATGACTTCATCTCTTCAGCTGAGAAAATTATTCTTTTCTAGGAACTATACAGACTCCAGTTTTTCAGGGTGAAAATAAATAAAAAATGTTATTCTTAATGACTGTTGTTTGCTTCACTATTAATACTGAAATAATCGTCTCTTTTTCTGAACCCTTTTCTACCCCTTCTTTCTAAATGTCGAAAAATATAGTTGTGGATAAATATTAAAAATTCTGACATAACCTGATCTCTAGCGCTTCTACAATACCTGTAATTCTTGCTCCTCTGTAAAACTAAAAGGCCTTTTTCTTAATTATAAACATTTTTCCTTGCCCTGCAACCACAATCTATTCGAAATGTATTAGTTTTGGGTTAAACAACAATTAAAACTGTCGATAAAAGTACTAACCCGAAATTGGAAAATACAAAGAAGGAAACCTTGTGTATAATGGTCATTGTGGCCGTAATATCTCAGATGCGAGGACTTGGGTAGTTAACAAAACTGTTAATGCAATTTCGGTTTTCCATCATTTCATGATGTAGTCTACACTTTAACTTGGCTAAACTCGGTGTTACTACAATTATTTTTATCTCGTGCTACAATTTGTATGTAAGACTTTTTGTTTGGCCTACCTCAGTGGTGTAGCAAGTATTGTTGTCTCCATTCCCAGATTTGATTTGCGTTGCCACGTGTGAACCAACGAATACATGTGTCTACATTGTTAAACTTGTCGTGTTTGGGTGAGTCCTCTAGTTTAATACAGTACAGTTTCATGTGTATAGGAAACGTTTCACTGTCAACTTCATACTGTGCTTTCCTAGCATCTGATATAAGCTGGTTGTTCTGGATGTTCACTGCTTCGCTGAATCCGTCCACTTTACATGAGGATGTTTACTTCCATTGAGTAGGACCTTTCTTTTCCTTAGTGTGGTGGCACCATTTCTTTGCGTTACACCTTCTGCCTCACCGTCTTACATAGCTGTCCTCAACTATATTTCTTTTGTTTTAGATGCATTATGTTCTAGTAATACCAACGACCATGCCGCAGTGGTAACACCGGTTGGTGGCATCTTGTCGAAGTTAAGCGCTGTCGGCCTTGGGTAGTACTTGGATGGATGACCGTGCGGGTCTGCCGAGCGTTGTACGCTAGCGGAGTGCATTCAGTGTTTGTGAAGACAATTGAGGAGCTACCTGAGTGAGAAGTAGCGGCTCGGGTCGCGAAAACTGCCAACGGTTGGGAGAGCAGTGTGCTGACCACATGCCCCTCCAGATCCGCATCCAGTGACTTCTGTTGATTGAGGATGACACGGCGGTCGGTCGGTACAATTGGGCCTTCCGAGACCTGTTCGGACAGAGTCGTATACAAGTAATGCCTTACATTTTGTGTCAATACCCTCTAATACGATCCCGCCTTTTTTCGAAGAGAAATATTAGTTCGCTGTATCTTACTTTGAAAATACTTCGATGGCCTAAGAAATGACCAATCGCTAAGAGTAGTCTGGCACTGGCGCTCGTAGTGACAAAATGGGTGCTTAATACACTTTTGATGAAATGAAATAGTTCTGTATCACTGAGACGCTACGGTTGGGCTGAAGCTGTATGCTTGCTATAATTTTGTTCAGCATGGCGTGTCAGTTGGTAGCATGCATCATGTGTGGGTCTGACGTCAAACTAACGCTAGAGCTCGTCAAACTAAATAATGGTAGCCTTGTACAGGTCTCCATTGGGAAATTTTCAGTTATTTTTGAAAACTTGGATTCTTTGTTGTGCTATCTGTCAGACAGAGGGAAGCAAATTATTGTTTGGGGGATTTGGATGTAGATTTTCTGAAGTAGACCGATGGAAAGCTTGACTTTAAAGTATTGCTTGGTTCTTTCAATTTGACGTCAGTTATTGATTTTCCTACTCGGGTGGTACAGGAAAGCAGCACACTGATAGATAACGTTTTGTGGACCAAGATGAATTTAATCAAATAAAAGCTTTTACTATTAAGAATGGCCTGTCTGACCATGACGCTCACCTACTTACAGTATATGACATAGCAAAACATTCCTTCAAAATAGTGCATTCAATTAACGATTTAACAATTGAAAATTTTAGGGAAAGCTTGTAACCGATATACTAGGATGTTACACGGAGAACCTGGTGTTAATTTAAAATTTAACGTATTTCTTGATATCTTTGTGAGTATTTTTGAAAACAGTTCCCCTGAGAAACAGTGAAATATAATTGTAAGAAGCTATCTAAAAAGGCATGGCTTACTAAAGGGATAAAAATATCTTATCTCTTAAACAAGTATCTAGAAAGAGTAATGATCCAGAAACAGTGACACATTATAAAAACTACTGCACTTTATTAAGAAAGGCGATTGAAAAGTCCTGACAATAAAATTAAAACAATTTTAAATATTATTAAAACGGAAACAGAGCAACAGAGAGCACAGGAAGGCTACATTTCTGTCAAACTTTACTAAACACGGACAAAATAGATGACTGCACAATAAAAACTCTTGAAAGAACCCTTTGTAACTGTACTGTAGCCAAGTTACCAAGAACGATACTGAACTGAAATGTCTCGTAAATTTGAACATAATGCTTAGAATACTTGTACGAAAATAATGCTTTCTTATCCTCGAAAGGAAGATTAACAGGGAAACGTGAAAGAATTCAATTACTGAGACTAAGCTGTCTAGGTACCCAGTAAAAGTGTATTTAGGTAGTTCCTCTGATTCTTCCTTGAATTCCCAGGCTCTTCTGCTTCATCGTATAGATCTTCGCCATATAGCAGATAAAAATTTACATCTGAACTATTGTCACAACGTGAGGCATCTGATTCTGACTTTGTAGAAATATCAACTGGCTGTGTAGTGTGTTTATTTCTCCTTTTCTGGCATTACTGTAATAAAATCTAGTTGACGTCGTTTTGTTTCTATAGCACGCCCTTTTATTTCTTTCGTACGTCTTTCCTTCTCAGTAGCAAGTATTTCGACTCCCAGGCATTCCTCTTCCATTTGCTTTTCATTGGATATCGATGTTAGCAGTGCGGGTTTCAATGCTTTGTTTCCCCTACATGTTTGTTTTGGACATCGGAATTATATTTCCTACTGTTAACTCGGGCTGCTTAGCTCATCACGTATGTTTACAATTTTAACGTAGTTTAATTTATGTGACTTCCTTCTGAAGAAGTTATCCTCAGTGGTATTGAAAGCTGTTCGAGGTTTTACTTCAAACTTGTACAACCGGTTGGCTATATGCTTTATATCTTGAAGATTTCGAGGTGAGATAATCTCATGCAGTGTGTGCTGAATTTCATGTTTTGCGGGGTTATCATTGAAGATTTGTTGTCACATCCTTGGAACTGTAGGGACGTGCTCCATTTAACCAGTTTCTGACAAATGTGCCGCTGTTGATTTTGGGGACCAACTGTAACTATTAGTTCCAACAAAAAGAGAAACTTTATTGCGTTAGTGTCAACGAGTAATATGTTGACACTTGTTTTCAATACCTACATTATACAGTGTTCAAGTAAACCACCGAAAAAGCTATATATAAAGAATAAAAAAAGACAGACTTACCTCATTTTCTCATCTCCGGAACGACCTGCCGGTACGAACTTTCGGGGAAGAATAAGCTACAGTAAGACAAACCTCCAGGCCTGGTGGCCAGTCCCTGCATCGATGGCAGTAAATTCCAGAACTCCGCACGGTGTTAAACCAACGCAGGGCTTGACCCCAACTGTCCTAACTACAGGAAGTGTTGGATATGACTGATATTTCCGTATCGCGTCGTGAGGAATCCTAAGTCTGCGTGTTACAAGTGCAAGCCCTGCGTCATATCAAAAGAGAATTGCAGGTCTGGGTTGAATGTTTCTACTGAAAGTTTTCAGAGCACGTCCTGGTAATTATTGGTTGCTCATTGACAAAGCCAGGATAGCTCTTTTACTTTGTTCTCATACTTATTGCTTTCAGTACCATATTGAGGAGAAGTGGAAATAACCCATTTTCGGATTCCTAAAAATTTGGAGTCGTCATTCTTAAGGTCGGTTTCACCCGCCAGGTTAGCCGGACTCGGGTAGGCGCGCCGGCCCCAGATCGAATCCGCCCGGCGGATTAACGACGAGGCCCGGTGTGCCAGCCAGCCTGGATGTGGTTTTTAGGCGGTTTCCCACATCCCCCGGGCTGGTCCCTAAGTCCCGCCTCAGTTACACGGCTCGATGACATCTGAACACTTTCGCACTATTCCATGGATTCCACTAGTCGCAGACAGTTAGGATACACTAATTCCTGCCCGGAGGGTACGGGGTGGCGGCAGGAAGGGCATCTGGCGACCCCTTCAACTAACATTGCCACATCCGATTAACCATGCCAACCCTGCGTATCTGAGGGAGCAAAGGCAGAAGCCAAAGAAAGAAAGAAAAGAAAAGTTTCTTCAGGTCGAGTTCCTTTATTTATTTGTTGCCCATAACAATCAAAGTTCAACAGTGTTCTTTACTATGGTTCATTTGAAACATCTACAAGAAATATTTACGCATCTTATAGGCAGGGCAAACAACGCCAGTAGCATTTGTTAGTATGTCCACCTTGTAATAGATGATTATTAGGACGTTGGATTTTCCGTGTGAAATGAAGATTAAAGCACGTGCAGCTGCCATCCCTCGTTTTTTTTTTGACACAGGTGCCTGAAGATGATGTAACGGTACACCGAAACTGATTGCATAAAGAAATGAAATGCAAAATTGAAAGCTGCTTTAATTTTTGTCCACTTGTACTTCGCCATCAGTTCGCTTGGAAAGCTCCTGCATCCCTACCGTAGCAGTCGCTACAGAAATGGATCACTTTTCTCTCTGAGTGCGAGTCCCATTTTGCAGCGAAACACGGCGAGCGCTAGGCGGAGGCCCAGCGTCGCTACGCGTAGCGCCGAGGCGACGCGGCTCGGCGTCTTATTGGCTGCGGGCTCGTCAGTGACAAATGCCGGCCGCGTGTGAGGTGAGGCGGCGTCGCCTGGTGAATAGCGGCGGCGGTTATTAGCGGCGAAGGCGACGGCGCACCATCCATCTCGCGACGCCGCCGCCGCCGCTGACGCGGGTTAATGGTTCGTCGCGACGCCCGCCCCCCACACCGCACCGCGTCGTCGCCCTCGCCGCTGATTGATAACTGTGTGCGACGCTTATTGTGCTGCTGCCAGACGCCGTTTTGTATACGCGGCGCGCGCCACGACGCCGGGGGCAGCGCGCCTGCCAACAAATTGCCTCGCCACTGAAATGGACGCCTTGGCGTGGCGAGGCGCGCCGCGGCGCCCCGAGTGGCCGCTGCATTAGACCGACGCGACGCCCGCGGAATTGGCGTCCGTCACGCAGCCGCCCTCTTCGTGTGGACGAGAGCCACTCACGTATCTTCCCACCATATTACTGAGGGCTCAGCGCTACGGCACTGAAAATACAGTAGTAATTTTCATGCTTCATACTTCTTTATTATCATCCTCAAACGTAATATTATGCTAGTATTCTAGCTTGCACCTGTGTTCGTCAGTCTCCGGTATGCGGTACTTTCTGATATGATAGTAAACACTCGCCAGCAGTGCCAACAAAGCACACTACTTGCACACTACTTGCCATTAAAATTGCTACACCAAGAAGAAATGCAGATGATAAACGGGTATTCATCGGACAAATATATTATACTAGAACTGATATGTGATTACATTTTCACGCAATCTGGGTGCATAGATCCTGAGAAATCAGTACCCAGAACAACCGCCTCTGGCCGTAATAACGGCCTTGATACGCCTGGGCATTGAGTCAGAGCTTGGATGGCGTGTGCAGGTACAGCTGCCCATACCACAGTTCATCAAGAGTAGTGACTGGCGTATTGTGACGAGCCAGTTTCTCGGCCACCATTGACCAGACGTTTTCAATTGGTGAGAGATCTGGAGAAAGTGCTGGCCAGGGCAGCAGTCGAACATTTTCTATGTCCAGAAAGGCCCGTACAGGACCTGGAAAATGCGGTCGTGCATTATCCTGCTGAAATGTAGGGTTTCGCAGGGATCGAATGAAGGGTAGAGCCACGGGTCGTAACACATCTGAAATGAAACGTCCACTTTTCAAAGTGCCGTCAATGCGAACAAGAGGTGACCGAGACGTGTAACCAATGGCACCCCATACCATCACGCCGGGTGATACGCCAGTATGGCGATGAAGAATACACGCGATGTCACCAAACACGGATGCGACCATCATGATGCTGTAAACAGAACCTAGATTCGTCCGAAAAAATGACGTTTTGCCATTCGTGCACCCAGGTTTGTCGTTGAGTACACCATCGCTGGCACTCGTGTCTGTGGTGCAGCGTCAAGGGTAGCCGCAGCCATGGTCTCCGAGCTGATAGACCATGCAAACGTCGTCGAACTGTTCGTTCAGATGGTTGTTGTCTTGCAAACGTCCCCATCTGTTGACTCAGGGATCCGTTACAGCCATACGGTTAACATGCCTGTCATCTCGACTGCTAGTGATACGAGGCCGTTGGGATCCAGCACGACGTTCCGTTTTATCCTCCTGAACCCACCTATACCATATTCTGCTAACACTCATTGGATCTGGACCAACGCGAGCAGCAATGTCGCGATACGATAAACCGCAATCGCGATAGGCTACAATCCGACCTTTATTAAAGTCGGTAACGTGATGGTACGCATTTCTCCTCCTTACACGAGGCATCACAACAACGTTTCACCAGGCAACGCCGGTCAACTGCTGTTTGTGTATGAGAAATCGGTTGGAAACTTTCCTCATGTCAGCACGTTGTAGGTGTCGCCACCGGCACCAACCTTGTGTGAATGCTCTGAAAAGCTAATCATTTGCATATCACAGCATCTTCTTCCTGTCGATTAAATTTTGCGTCTGTAGCACGTCATCTTCGTGGTGTAGCAATTTTAATGGCCAGTAGAGTAATAAGAAAATCCTCTTCTGTTCAACTAAGATACGGGAACACATTCAGGTGACGTAGTCGATAACCGCTGATATTTCACCAGGAGCGCACCCTGCCATTTTAAAGGCTTAACTGCAGGGAATAGGGGCAGTGCAGGTGAATTTATCATTCGGTTTGCAGAGAAGCTTCGGAAAGACACACACACACACACACACACACACACACACACACACACACACACATACACGCACTGTAAAAACTAGCGCCATCACAAACCAAAGATGACTGACATCAGAAGGTACCGATAGAGAAATTAATAACACAGCTCTACAAAATAAAATTTTTTTTTCGTTGCCAGGGAAGTTTGAACGAAAATGGGATATTGTTATGATACTCATTCCGAGTATATTTGTACTTTTTCCAAATTGGCTCTGGTTTTTGAGATATATGTTATTTGTGGAAATGAGAGTTTCATGTGGATAATATCGACTGCAGGGTCCATATATGGTGTAATGTATTTGCTACCTGTTTTTTAATTAGTGATATTGTACTATCTTTATCAAACAATTGTGCTCAGGGAGTGCATCTGTGTGGTTGAGGATTACATCATGCAAACATCACACTGTCAGCATGTGTTAAGTCCTGTTGTGCAGTGCGTGTGTTGAAGATATTGAGGGTTGTGCAGATTTGAATTCGGCGGTACTCGACATTCATTTGTTGGCCGAGGTAATCCCCGCAACAGCCGATAGGTAGCGTTCAGTGTAAACAAGAAAAATGGCGATGGTCGAAAGTCACACACAATTGCAGTGCAGCTTCAAGGAGATAGAACCTTTTCATCGTGACGTAGCAAATAAGAGGTGAGTATTCATTTCACACAAAACAATTAATGATGTTTGTTGGATGTGATTGACATGCAAATACAAGAAAGTTCTGCATAATATGTAGTATTTGTGCAATTTTGTTTTAGGAAAACATGAGTTCTTCACGCCGTCTTCGCGTGAACCATCCAGATGAGTTCTGCTACATTTGTGGTGAATACGTTCTTCAAAAGAACAGGAAGAATATCACTCCTTTTGTGAAGGAAGCGTATCTGGCATATTCCAGAATTAAACTTGGAGATCAAGACAAGGCGTGGGCACCCCATAAAGTTTGTAAATGCTGTGTGGAGTGCTTACGGCAGTGGACAAAACGAAAAAGGAAAAGCTTAAACTTCAGAGTGCTTATGATATGGCGAGAGCAGAAGAACCATACAGATGATTGCTATTTTTGTACTGTTAATGTGAAAGGTTTAAATAGGTTCAAAAAACGAAAGTGGGAATATCCCGATTTGCAGTCAGCAAGAAGACCGGTGGTGTACAGCAACGATGTTCCTGTACCAACCTTCACAACATTACCCACGCTAACATCATCAGATGACGATGTGCACGGCGAGGAATGTACAAGTAGTGGTTCGGAATACGAAGGACGTGAGACACAACCCCAGCAGTTCGACCAGAAGGAGCTCAGTGACTTGATACGAGAACTCAATCTTTCAAAGCAAGCATCAGAACTCTTAGCATCCAGGCTTAAGGAAAAGAACTGTCTTCATCCAAGTGTTAAAATAACAGCTTACCGGACGAGAGAAGAGAACCTTCTTCCATACTTCAACCAAGAAGAGGTTATAGTGTATTGCAGCAATATACCTGGACTTTTACTTGAATTGGGGCTGCCGGAATATAGACCAGAGGACTGGCGTCTCTTCATAGACAGTTCCACTAGAAGTTTAAAATGTGTTCTCCTACACAATGGCAATCGTTACGCATCTATTCCAATTGCCCACTTAACAAAACTTTGTGAAGCATATGCTAACATCAAGATGGTTTTGCAGAAAATTCAGTATATGCAGCACCAGTGGTTGATTTGTGTTGATTTGAAAATGGTGAACTTCTTGCTTGGACAACAAAGTGGATACACAAAGCACCCATGTTTTATCTGCATGTGGGATAGTAGGGCAAAGCACGAACATTGGAAGCAGAAAACATGGCCTCCAAGGGAACATATGGCTGTTGGTGAAGCAAACATCATTAATGAACCTCTGGTTAGTAGGGACAAGATTGTTCTTCCACCATTACATATTAAGTTAGGACTGATGAAGCAATTCACCAAAGCTTTAGACAGAAATGGTAATTGCTTCACATACATCTGCAATACGTTCCCTGGACTCAGTAGTGAGAAACTTAAGGCAGGAATATTTGATGGTCCTCAAATTCGCAGGCTCATCAACGATACCAATTTTACAAGTGTCATGACTGTCACTGAAGCATCGGCCTGGAACAGTTTTGTCGCTGTTGTAAAATGTTTTTTGGGCAATCATAAAGCTCCCAATTACGAGGAACTGGTCAAAAACATGCTCACTAACTTTCAAGACTTAGGAGCTAACATGAGCATAAAATTGCACTTCCTTCACAGCCACTTGGATCGATTTCCTCGTAATCTAGGTGATTTCAGTGAGGAACAAGGAGAGCGGTTCCATCAAGATATGAAAGGGATAGAGGAAAGATATAAAGGAAGATGGGACAGGCATATGATGGCAGATTATTGCTGGAATCTGCAACGTGACTGTTCTGAAGAGACCTATAAAAGGAAAGCGTGCAGGAAGCGGTTCGTCATGGACGGGAAATGATATACTTATAGAGAAACTTTTCAATTATGTTTTATACGTGGATAAATGCCTATCAGGTTTTCATAGAAGCTATTTATAAAGATTATTTTCTTTTTTCATTGTAGTTTGTAGCGCTCGAGGTCAGTATTAGCAATTTTTTGTAATTTTTTGAATAAATCATGCATTATCTCAAGAACTAGAGCCAAACTGCATAAATGGTTGCTATATTCGTCCTCAGCACCACTAACCCATCCTAAAGCCACTCAAATATCCTTGGCAAGAAAATGAGTGGTGACCAGTGTAATCAACGTGTGGCGAAACAAGCGCTGTACCATTTGAAGATACAGATGCGAACGAGTGTGCCGGAACGTACTCCAGGTCACTGCCACTAGCGCCACGTCATCATGCCGCGTCTCTGCGTTGCATAAAAGTGTTGCAGCATAATATACGAATGAAATTAAAAATTAAAGTAGCTTTTCCAAACTTGGTCAAGATATGCTACAGTATATTAATGTTTTACTTGTTAAATCTCAGACTGATCAGATAAATGTGTCTCCCTAAATACACTGTTTAAAATAAAAACAAATGGAGATAAATAATAAAGCTAAAAAGCAAAAACTTGGTCAGAATGTACAAATGTATGTCAAAATCGACTGTTACAAGTTTCAACTTGATCGAAGCAATAATTTGGTCACAAATTGGTGTTTTTACGAATAATTGAAAGCGCTAAATATTAGACATACGAAGTTGAAATTGATATGAAGCGTCAGTTTGATATAAAAACCTTAATTATGTGACCCATTAAGCTACCTCTAATAGTTTCCCTGTAATTTACAGAAAACTAAATCTGGAACAAAAACGTCCGTATCTGTAGTACCTTAAGTATCGGTTATATTAATGATAGACATTTATGACTACAGCACTTGATTACATCCATTCAATAATAAAGTTGTAACAAGTTTCAAGACTTTGATGTAAATAGGAATCAATACAAGGTCTCTTAAGCATGTAGTTCAGAGGTTATGTTACACTGTCGGTTCCTTTCTAAAATTTCTAGCCGGCAAAGTTCAAATGCAGTCGATCTTAAACTTTTTCTGTGATTTCAGCTAACTTCAAAAATTACGAATATTTTAAATTAATTCACTACCATTTACTAAATGATGTGCGTCCGAGAAAGCGGTCATTTAGATGCTGCTACCTGGCCTTAGAGTGGATGATGGCAGATTTTCCCTTCGGCCATCCGTTGCGCCCATATACAGGGCTATTACAAATGATTGAAGCGATTTCATAAATTCACTGTAGCTCCATTCATTGACATATGGTCACGTCACACTACAGATACGTAGAAAAACTCATAAAGTTTTGTTCGGCTGAAGCCGCACTTCAGGTTTCTGCTGCCAGAGCGCTCGAGAGTGCAGTGAGACAAAATGGCGACAGGAGCCGAGAAAGCGTATGTCGTGCTTGAAATGCACTCACATCATTCAGTCATAACAGTGCAACGACACTTCAGGAAGAAGTTCAACAAAGATCCACCAACTGCTAACTCCATTCGGCGATGGCATGCGCAGTTTAAAGCTTCTCGATGCCTCTGTAAGGGGAAATCAACGGGTCGGCCTGCAGTGAGCGAAGAAACGTTTGAACGCGTGCGGACAAGTTTCACGCGTATCCCGCGGAAGTCGACGAATAAAGCAAGCAGGGAGCTAAACGTACCACAGCCGACGGTTTGGAAAATCATACGGAAAAGGCTAAAGCAGAAGCCTTACCGTTTACAATTGCTACAAGCCTTGACACCCGATGACAAAGTCAAACGCTTTGAATTTTCGGCGCGGTTGCAACAGCTCATGAGAGAGGATGCGTTCAGTGCGAAACTTGTTTTCAGTGATGAAGCAACATTTTTTCTTAATGGTGGAGTGTTTAAACCTCCTCTGCCAAGAAACGTGCCAGAACTGCGAGCTCGCATCAACGATGCTTTCGAACTCATTGATGGGGACATGCTGCGCCGAGTGTGGGAGGAACTTGATTATCGGCTTGATGTCTGCCGAATCACTAAAGGGGCACATATCGAACATTTGTGAATGCCTAGAAAAACGTTTTGAGTTTTTGCATGTGTGTGCAAAGCATTGTGAAAATATCTCAAATAATAAAGTTATTGTAGAGCTGTGAAATCGCTTCAATCATTTGTAATAACCCTGTATAAATACGGCTAGAGGCAGTAGACGACTTCACTTCGCACCCAGTTGTTATACTGTCCGCACCAGTCAAATGCTGGTTTACGCGCTGCCTAGGATGACGTCACAGCCATGCTGCAACTAAACGCACGGTTTCGGTACAGATGGCAAGTGAACTCTCGAGGACGGTACATCGTCCTGGATCGCTTAGAATTCACGGAAGTAACTTTTTGTGTGCCGCCCGTAATGTTAACAATATCGCATGGCAAGGGGTGAGATTATTTTCCACTTTCGTGGCGAGCAGTTAACTTTGATGATAAGAGGTCAGTGCGACTGACTATTTTAATTCGAACTTACAGTAGGGGGTCGCCTCTGACCTGCTACTGGTGCTGTTTATTGTAGGAACATTAATATTGTAATTATATGGAGTGTTGCTATGTTTTGCTGTTTTGCGTGTGACTTTTCTCAGAATATAATTCAATCAGTTAGAAGTCAAAACTTTCAATTATAATCAAAGTTCCTCATCCCGTTGAGTAAATAGAGAGTAGAAACATTCCTTTCAGCGAGTACAAGAAGAATGTAGACTTGCAGACTGAAAATTATGCAGTACTCTATCTTCCCCATCGATTTCTGGATGACCGAAGAAATAGTTTTCTGGCTCTCGTAACAGACGGGAAAGCACAATATTTCTTAATACAATTAACACGCCCCCCACAAGCTGGTCAGGTGGCAGTGTGTCCCTCTGTTGTTTGACAAGGGAGAAAGCAAGACTCCATGCAGAATTGAAAGGGGGTGGGGGGGTGGGGAGGGGGGGGGACGTTGATGAAATTGACCAAAAATCTCAACTTTCGATTTATTTGTTATTTATTATTACAACTTATGGACAATAAGTTCCCAAAGTTTCAGTTTTAAAATTGCAACCGAAATGCATGAAAATTAATTAATGTGTGACGTGGCCTCCCTGCCACGCTCACGTTTTGAAGCAGCACTTCAATACCAGCTCAGTGAACAACGATTCTGCGCATTACTTTCAACCAAACGTGTGCGGGATACATCTGGAAGGCCATGATACGTACTCTTTGGTTTTTATAGATCATCTTTGGCCGATCCTGCACTTCTCAAAAAGTGTGTTCATGGAAAAACCCAAAATCCAAATGAGTAACTAAATTCACTCATATGGAAACGATATCCTAAAAACAGATTTGCATCTGCTACAGTAGTCAGAATTGCTACTTATGATGCATTATTGTATTTAATGATGGGAATGTCGGAAGGATGAAGGTATTAGAAAGAATGGGCTTCAAGATAGGAAAATTTACTCGAGACATCTTGAGGAAAAGTTATGTACCTTTTCCTCAGATTCTATGAATGCAAGAACTATGAAATTTTGCACACATATTTCTGTAAACCTAATAAAAGTTGTCTCAAGAGCAAATTTTGAAATTCTGATTGCAAGCTAAGATATGGGGCAAAGTGTTTGGAATTTTGAACGAATTTAAAATTTTACATGTGCAATTATAATTAAAAAATTACGAAAATTCTCCTGTTTCACCTACTGCAAAATCCTCATGAGAGAAGCTCAGAACATATAAAGAGATGAAACAGAGAAATTTTTATAGAAATCTCTTGCATACTTTCTGAGAAAAAGGAACATACATTATTTTTTGAAAATAAAACTTCAAATTTCATTAAAAAAAAGTTGATAATCAAAAGCTTTTGTATGTAAATGTGTTACTTTCATGTAAAGCGTGGTACAAAATTTCATTGCCATATCTCCAAAACTGTTGATTTGGTGCATTTTTGAAACAGTGTGTGTTTTTCATCAACGTCCCCCCTTAAACAAGATTTATAAGGTTACTTGCTAATTTAGTTTCAACCGCTTCCTTAATAACATTATCCGAATGTCTGGTAGTGCACGCCAGAATCTCCGCTTTGTTATATTCAATAGGATGACCAGTGACAAGACAACGTTCTGTGACGGTGAAAAGGACCTTTTTCCTTGCGGAAATATGACGTGAGATGTATTTTTCGTCTGCTGTGTATCATCGGGGTCCTTTTAGGACCCGTAAATGATTATCTTGGTTTGCTTAAGGAGAGTGCCTACCGGATTTCTTGCATCTGTGGCATGTCGTATATTGGTCGGTCTAGCGGGACTGTAGAGGACAAGTGTACTAAGCATGAGCGTACAACAGCAGAGGAAATCCGTCACTGCGACCAATATCTTGGCACCTGTCATCATATGGAATGTAACAATACAGAGATTCTGAGATGCGCTTCCAGCTATTGGGATAGTGTTATTAAGTAAGCAACTGAAATTAATTTAGCAAGTAACCGCATAAAAAGAGATGGTGGATTTTGTTTGAATACCGAGTAGAATTTTGCTCTTTCACTTGTCAAAAAACGGAGGGACAGAGTTAAGGCTACATCATCAATTGATTATTAACTTTACCATTGGTAACTTCTGACGTCGGTCGTTTTTGGTTTTGATGTCGCTAGAGTGTGTGTTATGTTTTCGGAGTTTCCCTGAAAACCGAGGTTTCAATTTCCCTTTCACAGCTCTTACTTGTTGCAGTTAAGCCATAAAATGGCAGGCGGAGCTCCTGTCGAAATATCAACAGTTCTCGACGACGTCAGCCAGCTATATTCCCGTAAGTTATTTGCACATTGTATATGCCGGGAGGAACTCAGGTGTCAAATCTTTTTCTTCCAGTCAAAGATTACGCCTTATGGCCAATTCCTGCCTCACTATCTCTTCCTCGGTATTCCCAGCTCTTTCTTCCAATGGGATGGTATTCCATCACTTGTTGAGGTATTATTTGAGGTGACATACGCAATACATGCTCTTTCCAATCCTGCTTTGTTGTATTACTGTTTCGTTTAATGGCTGTCTACCAGTTCTTTCCTTGTTTCTTCATTTCTTATACTGTCTTCTCTTGTGCAACCTTTCACTGATTTAAGGAACTTCATTGCTGATGTTCCAATTTGTCATAGGTCTTTTGATCTTTACCTCCAATTTTCTCCTCCATATAGCTCCCTGTGTACTGCCACAACTTCATTAATTCTTTATCAATTTCTCTTCTAGTTCAACCCTTCAGTGTTGTCCTTATAATGCCTAAAATGTGTTGATAGGTGTTAATTTTCTTCAAACGTTATGTCACATCCTAGATATTAGAAATGGGACACCTATCATATCTTCATGTTATGGATGATTTTCCTAGTCCTTACTGGAAACTTTCTTAAAAAGATCATTTTTTTCTTTCTGTTGTTAATATCTTCAGATTGTAATTTAGGCTGATACTGTTTAATACATATACTGCTACTTGTAATTTGTGTTCACCGTGGTGTATGATTACCTGGTCGTTAACAAAAGGCGTTGTATTTAGGAATTTGCCTGGCCCCTTGCTAATTCCTTGAGGTATAATTCTGTCACCCACAATTAAATTAAATTATTTTAAATGATTGCTTCTACATTTTACGGGAAATTTGGGGAGAAATTTTTCTTTCAGTTACTGACATTGACACCCATACATTATATCAGTACAAAGTTTGCTTGAATTAATAGTTAATTGCTATGTTTGGTAATATATCTTAGTAGACGATGATGAAGAGTTAGTGACTGTTTGAGAGAATCGCCCACACTAATCAGTGTGGAAAGATGTGCCTTACTGAATACTGAGGGATAACGATGTGTATTTGAACTTCTCTGCGGACGTAGATGCTGTGATAATGAGTACCACAGTTGGCAGTTAAGCTGAAGAGGAAAGAATGTATGCAGAAAGGCCGTTCGCAAAAATGAAACCCCAGCGAATGTAACTGCAAAGAAACCGTTGGTAACAGAGGAAGTACTTCAACTGATAGACGACGAGAAGAAATATAAAAAAGTTCAGGAAAAGATCAGGATACAGGTATATAAGTCACTTTGATATTAAATCCACAAGAAGTTCAGGGAAGCTGAAGTAAAAGAACTGGATGAAATAAATAAAGGAATGGTCGTCGGAAGGACAGATGCAACATACAGAAATATCCAAACAATCGTTGGTGGAATTGCCGGCCTCTGTGGCTGAGCGGTTCTAGGCGCTTCAGTTCGGAGTCGCGCTGCTGCTGCGGTCGCAGGTTCGAATCCTGCCTCGGGCATGGATGTGTGTGATGTCCTTAGGTTAGTTAAGTTTAAGTTGTTCTAAGTATAATGGGACTGATGACCTCAGGTGTTAAGTCCCATAGCGCTCAGAGCCATTTGAACCACTTGTTCGTGGAAATAAGAACAAAGACTTCAACATAAAGGGTGCATGAGCAGTTCCACTATTGAACAGAAAATGGAAAGAGTAAATTGAAACCTCCGAAGGTGTGAGAAACTATGATTTTCTACTAACATCCTTCATCAAAAACGCATTTAATTTTTCACCCACGCCATGGGCTTCCGAAACAGTCCTCCTTTGCTTCCCATGAGTCAGATGGTACATAACCCGAAATATCACTTAATCGCCAACGCCAAGATGGCGGCCTGGTCTTGCAAGCACACAGCTAACCATTAAAAGTGTACCACTTATTCATTAGCATTATTAGATGAGCTGGCTATCACCTTCACCATGGCCTTGAGGAGGAGGGGTAATTTGGTTAATAAGTTCCATCCCTCTAGCTGTCTCTACCCAGTTCACTCAGACGCCTGTTGCTTATCAACCTGTCCAGAAACGAAACCCTCATCCCGACCTACGTTCTCCTACTAATTAAGGAAACTACTTTCAAGTTGTAAATGGCTAACCTTATAACGCAGTCAGCTGATGTGGCTGAGCGATTCTAGGCACTTCAGTCTGGAACCGCGCGACTGCTACGGTCGCAGGTTCGAATCCTGCCTCGGGCATGGATGTGTGTGATGTCCTTAGGTTGGTTAGGTTTAAGTAGTTCTAACTCCTAGAGGACTAATGACCACCGATGTTAAGTCCCATAGTCCTCAGAGTCATTTGAACCATTTTTATATCGCAGTTCTTCGATTGCAGCCTTCTGGTTAGGGTCAGTAATAATTAAGGTGCGATCTCGGACCAAAACAGCTAGGAAGAGACGGCTACAAGACATCAATATTTGCTTGCAGAAAAGAAAGAAGGCACCTACAAACTTAACAGGCATCACTTACCTAGCTCACAGCGTTAGAAGTAAAGAGGAAACCACGGCTTAGTGCACGGCGCAAGTGTTGTCTCAGCTTTGCCACGCTATCCTGTGTTTCCCCGCTCTAAATAGCCAATACATACTGGAGTTATCTTTTAGGAATATAGAAAATCTCGATGATTGAATTACAAACGAAACCAATCTGCCCTAGGATTACACAGTTTCAGAACCCTGTTGCTCAACTACAACCGTACTCTGTTACAACTGAAGCGGCAGGGAGCTGGCTAGGGACTGGAAGTGTAACGGGACAACAAAATATGATTTGCTAAAACAACAATTTTTAAACCTTTTGCAACGATAACACACAGATGAAAGCAACCCTTAAAATGCATTATAGTAAGGTGATTAGAAGACATAAACTGTACGAATGGCTTAAGTCCAATGATAAGTGGCTTCCACGGAGAAGCCCAAAATAATTTAAAGCATTACACAGTTTTACTAAAGGTGGCTAACAAATAGTTATAGGTCAAGCCCATTGAAACAATTATTCTTACCAACAGCACAAACAGTGTATGGCCCACTGTCAAGAGGCTTACCGTGGTAAAGCCTAAAGAATTTAAAGTATTAAGCGCTTCAACTACACAAGTTTGACAGAGAAATAGAGATGAGCCCCTCCACGCCAGCACCAACGTGGTGACCAGACCAAAAGTTCTACTGTCACCTCCGTCAACATGTTAGTTATCTAGTAAGTGGATCACAGGATGCTGGGCTGTGATGTTATCCGTGCGTCTGGGTAAGACTACGCATTACCACGGACCATCAGGTGATAGATAGTGGACGAAACGCGAGTGAGGTTAGCGATTTGAAGAGCAGAGGGAAAAAAGTGCCAAGGCTCGTGTTACAGATCAGGACGACGTCTCTCCCAAGTAAATGCTAGCGTCACATGTTTATGAATTGACACTGTTGTACCTATTTGACACTTCTGGTAATGCACCAAAGATACCCTGTATTCGAAATCTAGATCTGCAATTAATTACAGATTCTGCGTATGACTGCTGCTCCCGTTTACATTTGAATATTTAACGATCGCTGAGCACCCTACCAGTTGATATTGAATTCCAACTCACCATTCAAATAATTAATTTTAGGCAGGTGCACAAATGACTTTAGGCCCAATAATAAGGCTCAAGCTGTTGCAGTGAAAATATAGGCAGACAATTACAGGTCAAGAACGACAGTTGGTGAAACCAATAATTACACTTGGCATTTACACAAATGGCTTAAATCCCAATTGAAACACCGCTAAGCGCGATGAAGCCCGAAACAAAATTTTGAGGTACTAAAATTTTACATGCAAGGAACATTAATACTATCTTAAAAAAACAATGTGTACAGGATAACTGAATTAAAGGGCAGCGGTCATGCAACAGCTTTACAATTGGTGAAGGTGTTTTAGGATTTGCCTGAAATTTGGTTAAACACAAGAACTACCTAAGTAACCGAACAGTGAATTTATGGCACTAAGGCCAAACAAAACAGTAGGCTACCCGTTTACTGAAGGTCACCTCTAGTCAGTGCTGCATAGATTTACTTAAAGAGGGGGCGGAGGAGGGGGGTAAGGGGAAAGGAATTTAAAAGAAACCATTTACATCAAATCACACATAATTTAAATGACTGAAAAAAAAAAATTGGTCAACTGCGATTAGGACTCGCGCACTAAGGGGTCTGTACAAACTTAATCGTGTATACAGACAGTTCATTCATGGTGGAAATCGATCTCTGCAATTTTTGCCTGTTATCGACATTGATACTGGTACGATATCTGTCCTTGGGATTCCGAGACTTCCGAGAACGTTTTAATGACAGATTTTTTGTGGTTATCTGTTGTTTGACACTTTTCCACATGACAAGAGACGGATGTCGGTCACTGACCCTGCTGCAGATGCTCAGAAATGTAGTCCCTTGCTCGGATTCATTGCCGAATGTTGTATTCGAAACACCAGTGCAGCTGAGTAGGTCTTGATCAGCACAGCAGAGCTGTATAGCCGGCCGGTGTGGCCGAGCGGTTTTAGGAGCTTCGGTCTGGAACCGCGCGACCGCTACGGTCTCAGGTTCGAATCCTGCCTTGGGCATGGATGTGTGTGATGTCCTTAGGTTAGTTAGGTTTAAGTAGTTCTAAGTTCTAGGGGACTGATGGCCTCAGATGTTAAGTCCCATAGTGCTCAGAGCCATTTGAACCATTTTAGAGCTGTACATGTCATCTGCCATATGTTAGTCGTCGCTACAAATTCTATTGATGCAGCCTGACCGCCCACGGCTTGGCAACAAACACATTGCCGCTGCCTCTATGGGACCGCTCGCCATAGTATCCGCTGCCAGGGTCCGCCAACCGCCTGATACTACTCTCCAGCCTTCTGTCGAGAGCTAAGCTGCCCATTCACAGCTCATGAGTTGGCCTATCGTCCTCCCCTGCCCAGATGGTCTGCCTCAGTGCATTCGCCTTCGTTGTGTATGATTTTTTAGTGGTCAGATCCAGGAGCTGGGTGCGTTAGCTCCAACGGCACACTGTTTCTTGCTAGTCTCCGATCTGTACCTGCTCCCCACACTCCCCCCTTTTTCATTCAGTTTTGGTATGATGAAAATGGCCATGCGACTGGGTATGGGTTGAGCCGGCCATGCAGTTGCAGAGTGCCTGCACACAGACGGGTCAGCGGCCTGCTTAATACTGAAATGATATCTAAATCAAGACCCTAAGCTGTCGACGGGCGTCAATATACTTCAACGGGGACAGTTGAAAATGTGTGCAACGACCTGGACTCGAACCCGGGATCTCATGCTTACATGGCAGACGCTCTATCCTTCTGAGCCACCGAGGGTACAGAAGATAGTGCGACTGCAGGGATTTATCCCTTGCATGCTCACCGTGAGATCCACGTTCCCAACTTAATGTCTACACACTACATTCGTAGTGCCCCTGCCCACTAGACTCATTACTCACGGCAGACAATCTTACCGAGTCCCGTACGAGTTCGGGCAACGTTTGTGGATCCGCACAGAAGAAGGTGAATGGGCGGTTAGCCTTAACTATAAGAAGATGGTATCTCCATATATGCTTAATACTGGGAGGAATTGGCCGACTCGTCGGCCTATGGATGGGCTGCCTTAGAATCTGGGCAGTGCTGCGGCTTGTTGCAAGTAAGAGGACGATGCTGGCTGCCCAGTGCCACACCAAGGACACGACCGGTACTTGGCTGCTGCTGTCGTCTCAGCTGCCGGATTTCCAGCTGTGCCAGCTCAATGCGTTGCCTTCTTGCCAGTGCGCCTATACTGCAAGGTGTTCTGTCTCACTCACCTCGTTAGGTGGAAATATTACAAGCCAACTTCAAACCGTACTAGAGAGTATGGCATAACCAAAAGACTGTTCAGACTGCATGGATTAAATAAATAATTGCTTTATGTTCTCCATTTGTTTCTCTTCAGCTGCCCAAAAGTTAAGTAGCGTCTCCCAAGGCATCAAAAGAACCCACGACTCTGTACACTGTAGGGGTGGTCGAACCCATACTGACAAACCAGCAGTCACCTCCCATCACTAAGTAGCAGTCATTCTCACCTAACCCTCAACCCACTACAGTACAACCATCACCAGCATATTCATATCCAGGGATTAGTATAATTACCTGTCTTCTTTTTAAAGTTTGTTGTTGAGCCCAACTCATTTTTGGTCTACTAGTGTTTCATCTTCCTCTTGTCTGTATCCCAACTGATGTTTCGTTAGTTATTGCTCTGTAATTCTGTTCATATGCCCTCTTCCCCTGTTTCTTATTTCTCTGTTATGTTTTTCTATCCCTTCAACATTCAGTTCTTCTCTAATTTGTTCATTCCCAGTCCGTTCTTGGCATGGGTAACCTTCCACTGTTCTTGTAAATCTCATTTCAGCAGCCTGTACTTCGATCTTATCCTTCTTCGTCAGACCTCAGATGTCACTCCCATACAGCAGAGATTTTATAAAATTTTATGTTTGTTTCCATTTTAACTCCATTCTTTAAAGTTATGATACCTGTGTCACATTTGTACCGAAACTGAGAAAGTTTATTGTCTATATGTCTTTTATAATGGTAACTCATTTCGTTTTCTAGATAATTAAAATTTAACTTGTTCTATTATTCTCTTATTATAACAATTTTTGATATGATTGACTCGATTCTTTCGTTTTAGTAGCTGAAATTTTCATATTTCATTCTTTGCACAATAAACTGATCGTCTGCGAAAAAGTATCTTCTTAGAAAGCCTTAAATGTACATATTAAATAAATTGGTTGATAAACTCTACTCTTGTCTGATACCCTAATTCTCAGGTTTCAGGTCTGAAAATGTTGCACCTGTTTCAATTATTTTTTTAGTGACTGTGAACGTATCTTTCAGAATCTTTAATATGTGTTTAAGATAACTGGTTTCCTTAGTACGTCCCAAATCATTTGCCTATTTACACGATCGGAGGCTTTTACGTAATCTGTAATGGCTATATGTTTCAATGTTCAGTTCAAACCTTTGCTCTATTAACTGTCTCATGACAAATACACTATCAGTGCATTACCTTTCCCTCATAGAAGGAGAGTTCCATATATAGCCTTTAGTCTCTTGCCAGTCATTCCACCATAAACGTTACAGACTGTCTCTTTCGAAATTGCCCCTCTGATTATCACAGTTATTCGTGTTTCTTTTTTAAAAAGAGGAAAAACAATTATACTCCACACTCTTTGTATATGCGCATTCATCCAGCACATATTAAACGGGTGGAGAATTCTTAATTTCAGTACGAAAATACCATATTTTATAAGCTCAGTGTTTATTCCATCCTTCCCCGTCGCCTTTACAGGTTTTATTGCTGATAGAGTTTCATTAAGTTCTTCAAATGTCAAAAGGTCACTCAAGTAAGGTTCGTCTGTGACATTCTCGATGGACACTTTCTAGTTCTCACTGCACCGAAATCCTGGTAATGTCTTTCCCAATCTTCTTCTGATATTGGGTTTTTATTGGCTGAATACTTCTCGTATAATTAAGATGCTGCATTACTTTGTACGTTACTGTTTGCTTGCCATTTAGGTCGTTCCTGATATTACTAATAAATCTGTTCCATCGTTGACCGTTAGTTTTCGTCACAACTGCTTTTAATATCTCTCTCTTTGTATTAAATTTATCTTTGTTCCTATCCATTCTTGTTAGTAAATATATGTTATGAACTGTCTTTGCCTCTTCGATTGCAGCTGCTATTTCTTATTCCCTAGTTCACGCCAAGTGTGCCAAACGCTGCATTGCAGATCCAACTGCTAATGCTTTCCCATTCGTTTTCAGCATTTGCACTAGTGATTTGGCTTTGTAAGTAAGCAAACAGCCTGCTGCAATATAGACTCCCAATTCCTTGATCTTGTAGTATAGGGATCTACATCGACATCTACATAGATTCACCGCAAGCCACAGTAAGATGCGTGATGGAGGGTGCCCTGTATCACTACTTGTCATTTGCCCTCGTGTTCCACTCGCAAAAACAGAGAGAGGAAAAACGACTGTCGGTACGCCATCGTATGAGGCGTAATTTCTCGTTCTTATCTTCGTAGTCCTTACCCGTGATGTATGTAGGGGGCGTAAAATCGTACGGCAGTCAGCTTCAAATGCCGGTTCTCTATATTTTCTTAATAGTGTGAGCTGTGTGCGGCTCGAGTACTTGCCGTTCATAACTTGACGTCATGTAATATCTGAAGTGGCGTCTCGATTCCTTCTTGTGTTAATGGTGCCACTGAGTTGCTGGTATTGTTTGTCCGCGAGCGACAGCAGCAGTGGTTATCGATAGCCAGTACTGTGGTACTATCTTTGGTGCTACGGCTAGTATTCCGGGTCGTCATGTGTCAGGCAGTTTGGCATGGGACGGAGCAATGAGGAGGTCCGCAACACGAGGGCAGGCCGGGACCGCTGGCGGCGTGCAGATACTGTCAGGCCGAGGGGCTGTAGCCGACGACCGAACCCAGGACGTTTGAAGTTGAGTGAATCGTGTCCAGTACTGAAACCTCCACTGTTTGAGATCTCGCTGCTGTTTGCGTGTTGCTGCTCCCAGGGTCGGTGAGACCAACCACAACAAGTGGAGTCTGTCAGGTTGGTGGAAGCTATTAGCCGCTTTCTACTCCTTGATGTTAGTTTGGATTTAGTATTATTCTTATTAGTGAAGCTCAACCAGAGGTATTTTTTGCCTTGTGGCCGCTAACGCCCCAGTTACCTGTCCTGGAGGTTGGTGTACTTTTCCAGCTCATCTAGTTGATGCTGTCAGACATGGCGTGTAGTTCGACAGCTTCTTGAATTGCACTGTGCATATGTTCTTGGGAGATCTACCTTGATTCTAATGTTTCCTTCGGCCTTGGGTGTGTTTCTGAGTACGTGGTGCTGTCCGTCTCTTCGTCCTTGCCTAAAAATATTCCGTCGTTGTACCGCTGATCGGACCTTAGGCGGACTGGTTAGTCGGTCGGCCGGCGCTTAAGCTACCCCTAGTGTAAGTTACCATCATGCTACGTGAGTACAACTCTTGGCTGCTTCTCTCACCGCTTACACAGCTGTAGTCAACTTCCTCAGGTCGATCCAGGGAGCACTGTCTGAGGATCACTCCATCTTATTTGGACAAGTTGTCATAATTGTTTAAAATTTACCCTGATGTTTTAACATGTTACTGCCTTCCCCACTTGTAATTCTGGCTTTCAGCTGTTAGTTGTTTGTAACACTGCTTATGGCCTTCAGCTGACAAATTACTTTCAATCTTCTCTTAATAAGGTCTGCAGCTATCGATATAGCCTGTTACAGTTCGTTAAGATTGTTTTAAAAAGGTTTTAGTATTTTAACATGCAACTGCCTTCCTTGCTTGTAATTCAGGCCTTCAGCCTTCGAGTATTCTGAAAATTGCTTGTGGCCTTCAGCCCCTAATAATTTGAATCCTTTCTTAATCAGGGCTTCATCCGTTAATTGTTTGTAAGATTGCTTGTGGCTTTCGGCCGACAAATAGTTTCAGTTCTGTCTTGATAAGACCTTCAGCCGTTACCGTAACTTGTTACTGTTATTAAGATTGTTAAAAGCGTTGTTGGTATTTTTAACTTGCAATTGTCCACCTTACTGGTAATCCAGGCCTTCAGCCGTCGTGTATTTTCGAAATCGCTTCTGGTCTTCAGCCGACGAATAATTCTGAACCTTCTTAATCAGGCCTTCAGCCGTTGATTGTGTAAAATTGCTTGTGGCCTTCAGCTGACAATAACTTGCAATTCATCTAATAAGGCTTTCAGCCGCGAGTGTAGTAAAATCTTTTAAAAATTATCGTTGAGTTTATTTAAAAAATAAATTGTACGTGTTTTCTGTGCAACCAACGGTAACTGATTAGGCCCCGTCCACACCTTTCCTGCTTTCCCTAAGTCCCACGTTTCATAGTGTTTCCTGAAAAGGCCACCTTCCCTCCAGGGATCCGCATTTCAGTTCCCCATGCATCTCTGTAACAAGTTTTGTTCGAACCTACCGGTAACAAATCTAGTAGTCCTCCTCTGAATTGCTTCGATGTCTTCCTACAATCCAACCTGGTACGGATCCCAAACACTCGAGCAGTAATCAAGAATAGGTCACGCCAACGTCCTATATGGGGTCTCCTTTACAGTTGAACCACTCTTTCCTAAAATTCTCCCAATAAAACGAAGTCGAACATTTTCCCTCCCTACCACAGTTTCCACATGCTCGTTCCATCCTCTATCGATTTGCAGTGTTACGCTCGGATATTTAAACGACTTGACTGTGTCAAGCTGGATATTAGTAATACTGTATCCGAACATTACAGATCTATTCTTCCTATTCATCCGCATTAACTTACATATTTTCCACATTTAGTGCTAGCTGCCATTCATCACACCAACTGGAATTTTTGTCTAAGTCTTTCTGTATTCTCCTACAGTCCCTCCACTTCAACACCTTACCGTTCTCCACGGCATCATCAGCAGACAACTGCAGACTGCTACCAACCCTGTCCGCCAATCAATTACGTATAAAGAGAACAGCGGTCCTACCACACTCCCCTGGAGCACTCCTGACGATACGCTTGTCTCTGAACACTTGCCGTCGAGAACAACATACTTGGGATGACATTTATTGCAGCTCCACGCCACGCTGTTTGGGTGTGACGAGTGGGAAGAGGCGGAATATACGAACGCACCACATTTAAATGGCAATGCAATTGCACTTTGTATGACTTGGTTTCATATTTCACGTTTCTCAACAACATAGATAAAAAATAAAACAAATTTTCGGTAGTATTTAATTACCTTTAGTTCACTGAAGACATTTTACAATTTCTATCTAGTACAAATTGTCGACGCAGACTATTTCAAAGATTTTGTCAGTCAGGCTGCCACATAATAGTGACTTATTTAATTTCAAAATCGGAGAGGAAAGGAATGTATGGCAAACACTGACAGGATGGAGGGATAGTATGGTAGGACATCTGTTAAGACATCAGGGAATAACTTCCATAGTGTAAAGGGAGCTTTAGAGGGTAAAGACTGTAGAGAAAAACATAATTGTAATACGTCCAGCAAATAATGTAGGACGTAGGTTGCAGGTGCTTTTGTGAGATGGTAGCATCAAACCACGCAGAAGACTGATGACTCGAAAAAATATGTTGATAAAAATATTTTAAGTTACAACCTCTCCATGGAGACGTGAAAACTGTTCCTGAGGGAAGTAATGTAGACCTCGTGGAAAGTTTTGTCGTAAAACAGTTTGTCTGTTAAACTGTAATTGCACAATAGGTCAGTCGGTGCCATCTGTACATGCACAGAAGTGCTGAGATGGCAAACGACCTCGAAAACAGCTGGAAAACAATTGTAAGATTGGCAGTGTCGTCAAAACGTTTAGAAAACTATTTTTGTAATATTTTCAAGGCCACAATGAATTATTAAAATCTTGCGTTTTCTTTAACTACAGCGAGCCAAGGAAAATGGACGGTGCCTTTTCTCAGAATTTGTTGCTTCCACAAAGCCACATTGAAAATGCATCCCCATCAAATCACAAAGCAGTTGTTTCTCACATCGCACTGTCTTATTGAGGGCAGTGTTCTGTCAAGTCGACTTAAAATGCGAGGTCTGGAAATAATTACAGTAGTTTTAATTTTCATTCCTGTTACTCTTTTTCCTTCATAAATACAACAGTAGTGGGCTTTAAATCTGAAAATTATTCCAGGCATGCCCCTTGACTTAACCAAAGTATAAGGTGATGCACAAAAAACCGGTCCCGAGTACAGACTGCTTGCCAGTTATGCACAAACTGCTGCCCGCAACGAGCAGATTCAACAACAGCATTAGCTTATTTTTTATATCTAATTACTACATGTTTATCTATTGGTTGTTGTGCCCGCTCTTGGCGGGCAACAGTTCGTGCATTATTGGCGAGCAGTCTCTACTCGGGGCCGCTATGTGTGCTCAACTTGTACTTTTCAGCCATACTCGTCGTTCAGAACCATCGAAACTTGTTTCGACTGTCTGTCGAATAACGCGAGCGCCTTCAAAAAAATTACTTTTCTTACAAGTAATTTCATTCCATGCTGCAGATTTAGCACAAAATGCTGCTTGAGGTACACGACTACAAATCACTTCGGCCGATCGTTGTAATTGTTTGCTCTAACCTTGTCAACTACTTCCATAAATTCTTCGTGCATGGATTTGTATTTTCTTTCCATAGCAACTTTGCGGTACCCCCTCGATTATGACTGCGTACATATAATGCGCTATTAAGAATTCTGTAACTTCTGTCATTCCTATTCATTTTAAAGCCTTGCTACAATAGATCGCCAGACTGCCTCTTTTTGCGCAAACAGCCACTGGACGTGAGAACTACTTTTACTCGTATTCCACGATCAAATAGCGAAGGGTCAACGGCGCTGAAACCACGATACTGTCGAGCTGAAAACAGTCGTGCCAACTGAAAAATGCTGCACCGCATGCAAAATGACACGTCGCGCTGTACCGAACACTTCAGAGAAGTACCGAGGAAAGCCGATAGACTGAACCTCGGCCCGCAAGAGACCCGCACCTCCTGCTAGTATACACTTACGCACGCCGTAATTAACCCTGCAGTAGTCGGTAGATTTTATACGCTTCCCCATTTTCCGTCTTAGTTTTGTGAATAGCCCCTGTCCTCCTCCATCTAGCTAGTGAGGGAAATTTTTGGCACAAGAAGTGATCAGGCATTATCGCCACTGTCAAACACCTTGTATACAGGGTGTTACAGAAAGGTACGGCCAAACTTTCAGGAAACATTCCTCACACACAAAGAAAATGTTATGTGGACATGTGTCCGGAAACGCTTACTTTCCATTTTAGAGCTCATTTTATTACTTCTCTTCAAATCACATTAATCATGGAATGGGAACACACAGCAACAGAGCGTACCAGCGTGACTTCAAACACTTTGTTACAGGAAATGTTCAAAATGTCCTCCATTAGCGAGGATACACGCATCCACCCTCCGTCGCATGGAATCCCTGATGCGCTGATGCAGCCCTGGATAATGGCGTATCGTATCACAGCCGTCCACAATACGACCACGAAGGGTCTCTACACTTGATACCGGGGTTGCACAGACAAGAGCTTTCAAATGTCCCCATAAATGAAAGTCGAGGGTTGAGGTCAGGAGAGCGTAGAGGCCATGGAATTGGTCCGCCTCTACCAATCCATCGGTCACCGAATCTGTTGTTGGGAAGCTTACGAACACTTCGACGGAAATGTGCAGGACCTCCATCGTGCATGAACCACATGTTGTGTCGTACTTGTAAAGGCACATGTTCTAGCTGCACAGGTAGAGTATCCCGTATGAAATCATAACGTGTTCCATTGAGCGTAGGTGGAAGAACATGGGGCCCAATCAAGACATCACCAACAATGCCTGCCCAAACGTTCACAGAAAATCTGTGTTGATGACGTGATTGCACAATTGCGTGCTGATTCTCGTCAGCCCACACATGTTGATTGTGAAAATTTACAATTTGATCACGTTGGAATGAAGCCTCATCCGTAAAGAGAACATTTGCACTGAAATGAGGATTGACACATTGTTGGATGAACCATTCGCAGAAGTGTACCCTGACTGATACTACTGATAGTGCCTGCACTCGCTGTACATGGTACGGAAACAACTGGTTTTCCCGTACCACTCTTCATACAGTGACGTGGTCAACGTTACCTTGTACAGCAGCAACTTCTCTGACCCTGACATTAGGGTTATCGTCAACTGCACGAAGAATTGCCTCGTCCATTGCAGGCGTCCTCGTCGTTCTAGGTCTTCCCCGGTCGCGAGTCATAGGCTGGAATGTTCCGCGCTTCCTAAGACGCCGATCAATTGCTTCGAACGTCTTCCTGTCGGGACACCTTCGTTCTGGAAATCTGTCGATAGAAACGTACCGCGCCACGGCTATTGCCCCGTGCTAATCCATACATCAAATGGGCATCTGCTAACTCCGCATTTGTAAACATTGCATTGACTGCAAAACCACGTTTGTGATGAACACTAACCTGTTGATGCTACGCACTGATGTGCTTGATGCTTGTACTGTAGAGCAATGAGTCGCATGTCAACACAAGCACCGAAGTCAACATTACCTTCCTTCAATTGCGCCAACTGGCGATTAATCGAGGAAGTACAGTACATACTGACGAAACTAAAATGAGCTGTAACGTGGAAATTAAGTGTTTCCGGACACATGTCCACATAACATCTTTTCTTCATTTGTGTGTGAGGAATGTTTCCTGAAAGTTTTGCCGTACCTTTTTGTATTTACTGTTCCTGATACTGGCAATGACATAATCCATTATTGACCTACTACCAAAGCCAAGTTATGGATCCCTTCAACTCCCCCCCCCCCCTCCTCCTCCCCCCCCCCCCAGCAGGTATCACCTTATCGTAGTGCTGCCAATGTGGGCAGGAGACTGATGAACGTATGAGGTGTGCTGGTGATGGGGAAACTACTGGCAGGTCTTCGCAGAGGAGCCAGACAGCGTGCGTCACAACAACCTGTCTTCTGTATTTCTGTCCCACACCCACTCCTTATTTCCCACGCTTTTGATCTGGTGAAGACTTCGGCAGCAGCAGCGGCGGAGGCGAAGTTCGTGAGTACGGCAGAGATGGCGTGGAGGCAAGTTAGCTTGAAGGGCTGAGAAAGTAAATCCACACTGAAAGTCAGTGCTTGGTGGGCTCTTTAGGTGTAGAGAAGCGAACCATCGAAGTGGAGTAATCTCAGAAGACAAATCCTGCTAGTTGGTAGGCAGTGAAGTTCCAAAAAATGGTTCAAATGGCTCTGAGTACTATGGCACTTAACTTCTCAGGTCATCAGTCCCCTAGAACCTAGAACTACTTGAACCTAACTAACCTAAGGACATCACACACACCCACGCACGAGACAGGATTCGAACCTGCGACCGCAGTGGTCGCGATATTCCAGATTGTAGCGCCTAGAACCGCTCGGCCACTCTGGCCCGCCAGTGAAGTCGCAGCCTCGCTTCTGTGCTATCCCGTTTCAGCATCCGTAACTCGGTAAGGAGACACGGAATGAATGGCAGTCTTCATGGGAAAACAAACCTGGGCGGATTTTAACGGAAACGACCAAGCCGTGACAAGGATAGGAGCTGAAGAATAAAAGAATGTCTTGAGCTAGGAACTTAAAATTTAGTGGAATGTCGTTGAATTAAACCAGGCGATTCTGTGGAAATTAGATTAGGAAATAGAACACTAACATCAGAATATCAGTTTTGCTATATGGGCAGCAGAGTAACTGATGTGGTCGAAGTAAGCACGAAATAAAATACGCACTGTTTATAGTGAGAAAAACATTTATGAAAAAGTGAAATTTGTGAACATGTAACATAAATTTAAGTACGATAATGATATAAACTAAAGAAATTACCTAAACTTTGTACTAGCGCGTGCAGTCGACAGCGAGTCTCGTGCTTACTACACAGACGCGCTAACTGTTGTGCCACACTGGTACCGCATCTGCACAGATTACCCTTGTTCGATTCCCTCCCGGACACAAATCCCAATTCACACGCCTCAGCCAATTCCTATTCCCCTTCTAAACTCGCATCAGTATTGTAGAGGCTCTCCAGTATTGCACTTTAGCAGTGTCTGTGTTATCAAGTGTTTTTGGAGGGTATTTGCCTCGACTGTACACTTGTATGAAGGCGAAAAGATTCTCTACAAGCAATTCACACAAGAAAAGAACAGAATCTTTTAAAATGAGTTTTTTTCAGAGAAGAATGCTGTAGATCAGATGGATGGACAGAGCAAACAATGAGATGCTGAATCAAATAGGGGAAGAAAGAAACTTATTACACAACTTGACTAAAAGAAGAGATTGGTTGATAAGATGCATATTGACATATCAAGGACTCGTGAATGTGGCAATGGAAGAAATTGCAGGGGGAAAATTTGTATATGGAGATCAAGGGATGAGATCAGTAAGCAGATTCTACTGGATATAGGCTTCGGTGGTTATTACGAGATGAAGAGGTTTTGACAGGATATACTAGCCTTGAGAGCTGCATCAAATGCCACTGTACTGAAGACCACAACACAAATGGCTTTCGTCGTCGGGCGTACTAAAAACGAAACATGTGAATGAGGCAGGCCTGCCTGTAGTGACTGCTCCTAGCGGAGAAAAGGGAAGGGCTGCCTGCAGAACGAGCAACATCTGAAAATGTGAACGACTCTTACCCGCATAAAATTCGCAGAAAAGAGTTTCAGGACTGCTGGAATTGCTGAGAGTTCCTAAAGCCTCCAACGTGGAGTGTTTTCGAGAAATTGTGATTTCGTAAAGGCATTCCAATATAGCCAGTTATGGAGTACTGCATCGAGGAAAAAGGAGAAAGAGAAAACACCGAAGTGATTCGGTATTTGGGTTTCCTTCTGCAATCCTTTACGGGCCGTAGCGAATCGTGCGTGTAACCACTCTTCTAATTTTGCTGCCAGATTTGAGAAACGAGCACATTCCCAATTATTGAAATACCCGCCTTTTACGCTCGAAACTGCCTCCTGCCGAACGAGTAGCAACGGCGCATTAGTCTGCTTCTGGTGACGTCATTATCCGTCTATCGTTTTAGGCGCGCCAGCGGCGGCGGTGGCGGCGCTGTCGGGCCGGATGCTAATTAATTCATTTGACGGGTCTCTTTGTGGGTCCGCGGCGGCTCCCGAGAATATTGCGAATTAACGCTGCTGGGAGAGCCGGCTCTTCAGAATACCTGTCGGCAGCCTCACCAGGCTGCCCGCTTTCGCACGCACCGCCGATGTTCTCTTGTCACTCGCTCCCCGTCGAGTGCCGCCGCGCTGTTGCCAACCACACCAATGTCACTAAAAGGAAATCAAACTTAACAAATACAGCGAAAGACTGCGGCTGCCGAAATTACCGATGCTGGCGGGAAGTAGAGAGAATGGCTCACAAATTAATTCTCTGTATCAGTCCCCAGACTCATTTAGTATATTGTTATAAGCTATATAGAACAAACTCTTCGTTACCTATGATGGTTTTGGAGATGACGCTCTGATACTTTTCGTTAAGTTCGATTATCAACATAAGAGAATAAATAAAAACATAATATCGTGTTCAGAAAACGAGACCTACATCCGTTAGCATAACAACTGCTCTTGCGGATAAGTCACTCAGTGAGCTGCTGTGTACTTACTCGTGCTGGGATAGTCTGATTTCATTGACATTCTGACGACTCTGTGCGTCACTCTTTGCGCCAAGCAGAATTAGCTGAAATAAATGTCTTTTGTACGTGGTTGGTTGCATGACTTGTTGGTTGTAGTGCAATGGCCTGGAATAGCATTACCTGATGTTTTATTTCAGGCAGCCAAATGTACTGCCCCACTAAACCGAAAAAAACTATACGAAACTACGACTGTGGCCAAGCGGTTCTAGGCGCTTCAGTCAGGAATTGCGCGACAGCTACGGTCGCGGGTTCGAATCCTGCCTCGGGCATGGATGTGTGTGATGTCCTTAGGTTAGTTAGGTTTAAGTAGTTCTATGTTCTAGGGTACTGATGACCTCAGATGGAAATCCCATAGTGCTCAGAGCCATTTGAACCCAAACTGCGACTATCACTGTTACTCGTGATTTTGTGCGAGTACAAATTACCCATGCTCTCTCCCAAGTACCGACCAAGTTAGTGGCACACTTGAACTGTAATCGTAAGTTCATTGAGAGTTACGTATAATTTGTTCCGACCAAGCCAGAGCTGCCACTGGCTTATTATTGTTGTGGTCTTCTGTCTGATGCAGCTTGATGCAGCTCTCCATGCTACTCTATCCCACGTTAGGCTCATCTCCGAAAATCTACCACAACTTACATCCTTCTGAATCTGCTTACTGCATTCTTCTCTTGGTCCCCTCTACGATTTTAGCCCCACCGCACTTCTTGCCAGTACTAAACTGGTGATACCTCGATGTCTCAGAATGTGTCCTGTCAACCGATACCTTCTTTTAGACAAGTTGAGTAACAAATTTCTTCTTCTCCCCCCTTCCCCCCTCCCCCCCCCCCCCCCCCTCCGATAAATTCAGTACGCTCTCTTTAGCTATGTGATCTACCCATCTAATCTTCAGCATTCTTCTGCAGCACCTTATTTCAAAAGCTTCTCTTGTCTTTATTAGCCATGTTTCACTACCATGCATGGCTATAACTAATGGAATGATGGCGGTACAGGTGCACTTTTGGTATCAAATTTATATGCATTTTATTAATGAATAAATTATTCCCCACCGCCAGATGATGTCTTGGGCTTTCCCCAGCCGGTACGTCAGTCAAATGGCTCTGAGCACTATGGGACTTAACATATGAGGTCATCAGACCCCTAGACTTAGAGCTACTTAAACCTAACTAACCTAAGGACATCATACACATCCATGCCCGAGGCAGGATTCGAACCTGCGACTGTAGCAGTCGCGCGGTTCTGGACTGAAGCTCCTAGAACCGCTTGGCCACCGCGGCCGGCGGTATGAGAGTCCCCGCACCCTCCCTCTCCCTTTGTTCTCCCCTCCCTTTCCCTACCCCTCACCCGCCTCCACCACCCTATTGGCAGGAAATTTCGAATTTTGGTAGGAAATTTCGAATTTTGGCAGGAAATTCAAAAAATGGTGGGAATTTTAATAACGCTGGAAATTTCACTGTCCCAAGGCTGTGCTGATATCCCTCATTACCCCTCTCTCACTCTCCCACCCAAGCCACATCGGTAACAGGCCAGAAAATCAAAATGGCGGGTGCCCTTTCAGGGACTCGAACCCCAGTCCTTCTGGGTTGAAAACCCAACTATACCCCCCAACACAGGGGAACTGACACATGCAGAAGACGAAAGTTGTCAGTGTACTTTATTTATTTACGGTTGGAGACTGTAGATCGGTACTAATTACGTAATTAATCATAAAGAGCTGTCCTAATTACACGAATATACACGCACAGCGCTACACAACTAGCGCCTAAAATCCAAATACATCTCAAAAATTGACGATGTCATACAACTGGTGTTATCCCGCTGGGGAAAAAAACTGACAGTACCTCTCGAAACTAATAGCAGACTTACTAAAAATAAACTCTATGTAGGATGATCCCTTCACCTACAAGCTGTCAGCAGAAAGGCTGGAGTAGAAGGTAGTATTTTTATGTTTAGTGGCAAACGTGCTGGTGTTGGTCAGAGAGGCGTTAAATAAGTGTGGTATCTGTAAAGATACAGCTCAGGACTGTCTCTATCGCTGTTTGACGTCGGAATTCGCTACAGACGCCTCCCGCTGCACTGATTGACAAACATCGCGGTGCTTGAAATCCAAATCAACAGTTCTCTCTTTATTTCTCGACAACTTCATGCTATTCCACTGCCACCAACTGAAGAAACCAGAGTGCCTTATTGAAATTATGCTGGCTGAAATAAATGAGCCAAAGGATTATACAGAGGCTATTAATTCTGTAGACCATGAACACTGGAGAAGAGCAATGGAGGAAGAAGTGACTTCTTTGAAACAAAATGCTACGTAGACTTTGAAACCTCTGCCACCAGGCCGTAAGCCCATTACAAACAGTTGGGTTTATAGAATTAAGGGTAAGGCTGATGGCAAAATTGATCACTATAAAGCAAGACTAGTGGTTCATGGATTTTATCAACAAAAAGGTATTGAGTATAATGAAACGTTCAGTCCTGTTGCTAGATACGATCCAATTAGAGCAATTTCCAGTGTTCCTGCTAGTGAGCAACTTCAGTTGGCACAATTCGATGTAAAATCTGCTTTTTGAATGACTTCTTAAAAGACGAGATATATATGAAGCAGCCTGAGGGAATAGTGATGGAACTGATCGGGTATGCGAACTTCATAAAAGTTTATATGAACTAAAACAATCTCCAAGGTGCTGGAACCAACGGTTCAAGGACTTCCTAATAAATCTTGGGCTTGTGGAAAGTAAGGCAGATCCGTGTTTGTTCTATCGAGATAACTGCAATGACTAGTTGATGGTAATTTTGTACGTTGATGATGGATTAGTATCTGCAAGTAAGAAGGACATTGAAGTTTTTCTAAAGGAAATTCAAGATGAGTTTAAAATTACTGTTGAGCCAGTAGGATATTTCTGCAATATTAATATTGCATGTCATGATAATGAATAGAGATTAATCAAGATAATAATGCTAAAGATATTCTTCGACGGTTTAACATGACAGAGGCAAATCCTGTGTCAACTCCAATTGAGCAGTGTCCGCAGCCAAGTGTGTTAACCAGTGATAAACCAACTAATGATCCATATCGAGAAGCAGTTGGCTGTCTAACGTATTTAACTGTTGGTACAAGGCCCGATATAGCATTTGCAGTGAGCTATGTTTCAAAATTTTTAGAGAATCCTCGAGAAAATCATTGGTCTGTGGCAAAAAGAATCCTAAAGTATATAAAAGGTTAAGTGTTATTGGGTATAAAATATGATGCTACCCATGCAAACCGAAGACTGGAGATATATACTGATGCTGATTATGCCATGAAATCCAGCAACCAGAATATCAGTTAGTGGAGTGCTTGCAAGATTTTGTGGAGAAGCAGTTATCTGGGCTAGTAGGCGGCAACATTGCGTATCACTGTCAACAACAGAGTCGGTGTATGTGGCTGCCAGTGAAGGGCAAGAGAAGGAATATGGCTATCTAAGCTCTATGAAGAAGTTTCACCACTGGAGTGTGTTCCTGTTCTTCTTGTTGATAATTCAGGTGCTATTAAACTCGCCAAAAATCCTGAATTTCACAAGAGGTCAAAGCATATTGATGTTGGCATGCACTACATCCGTGGGAAGATTCAAGAAGGCCAGCTAGCCATTGAGCATGTACCAGGCAATCAGCAAGGTGCAGATATTCTCACTAAACCATTGCCACATGTCTAGCTTAAATATTTAAGATCATTAATTGGAATGTGTCAAGTACTGCATTTAGCAAGATAAGCATTTAGGGGAAGAGTTGAAGAGAAATTTTTATATTAATCTCTCTGCTGTGTACTATATCTAAATCTTTTGTTGATGTCATAAAATAAAATACATGTGTCTTGTCATAGTAACTACGTCGTGCGTATGCTTTATGTTTCGCCCTTTAGTTCTTTCTTGAAGTTTCTGCAATAATACCAACATTACAACGCGTAGCCTGCATTTGGGTTCGAAATAAAATATTTGCGGTGACAAGTTCACTTCACCAACTGATCTACGGTGTAATTAGAGAGAGAATTAAACCGCATATTTACCCTCTCGGAAGTATCCAAAACTAGATAGTTGAAAGTATAACAACCATCGGAACCCGTTTCGAAAGGCCTGTCCGTCATTCACTTTGAAGATGTTGTGTGCGTCTCCAGCTGAGATGACACCATCCTTGGTCAGACCGGTACAATACATAAACGTGCTCGTTCCAGTTGAAGTTAGTAAACAGCAGTTTAGCACATTTCAGTGCATTTTAGACATCCATCAAGTCACACAAACCCAGCGAATCATTACCCATGTAATTGACAGTCGTTTGAGGAGCACTCCTTAGCCATCGAATTCATCTGATCTGAACGCAGGATTTGCAATTTACGAGGGTTTTACTGCCCTGAATGGGAGCTAATATCTGCGGAATGGTAGTTAGGCCACTGGAATGGGAATATAGAGCACGTTTCGTTCGCTGTCTGTACCACGTACTGCTGGACACTTGTTTTTTACAACACTAATTTGAGAGAGTCTTCCGGAAGCGCTGATAGAAAATACCTGCAGTCTGTTCTCGAATCTGATTGGCTGGAAGACGTAAATGTTAAATAATTTCCTAGAACAGAAGATAATCGAGACACTTAGTCGGAGTAAGTGCTGACGTATCATAATTTTTTCGGTCGCTATAGATATATATAAACGATATTAGCATTGCTTGTCTAAAATGCGTATTTTTTAGAGTGAAAAGTTCCAGTGGTCTGTGTTTCGAGGTGCTAAATAAAGTGATGTGGGTGGGAATTATGCCTGGTTGTGAGGGATGCATAGACTTGCCGTGGGAAATTGCGACTTCGCCACATATCTAGCCGTAGGGGCATAAAATATTTTGAGTGAAAAAAACTGTCAAGTCATACGAGGATATATATTTTCGTGGGAAATTGACAATTCCAGGGCTACAGTGGTCATGAAGGGGTATTTCCGATTCCGATACTTCCCTCATTCTCGGATGTTATTTAGGCACAGTAGTTTCGTACCTATTATTTGAGACGAGCCCCCCCCCTCCCCTTCTCTCTCTCTCTCTTTGTGTGTGTGTGTGTGTGTGTGTGTGTGTGTGTGTGTGTGTGTGTCATCAGCCCGAGGCCTCTTGTTGAACTCTGAGGTGTACTGCCATTCTATATAGACTCTAGATATTGGGAACACACATGACTATTAGTATTAAAACCTTAGACGACTTTATAAAGAAAAAAAGTGCGAGTGGAACTACCAGTTTCCTCTATTTCTTCGAGGTTTGAGGTAAAAATATCTTCGCAGATGAGATAGTTCCTAGCCTGTGGCCGCGACATCACTTTATAAAGAATTCGGTAAGACGAACGACTGTATCGGGGCCTGGCGCCATGTGCCGTCCTGCTTTCTGGGGCACGATCCTGCGCGTCTGACAGAGTGGTTAAAACACAGTTAATGTGATCACGCCGAACATGCAGTGCGGCTTCTGTAGGTGGTAGTGGAAGACCGTAGTTTTTAAATGAATCATAGGAATCAGTGCCATACTTCGATACTATTCTTGCAACCACGATTTATAAACTCACGTATAGTTTTGACGTGAGAATCGATACAGCGATACCCTCTCTCCTCCTAAGACGTGCTGTTACCACTCACAAGAAAAACAGGTCTATCCATCGCAGAACATTCGTTCAGTGATCGCTCAGTGCTGGCTGTCGTGTTATTGCTTGGTCCTGCAGACATTACATTTTTTCAGAAGTCTTCTACTCACCACAGTGTGTGGCACTTGCTAGCTGAATGTGTGTTCAAGGACTGTTGGATGGTGTTAACTGCATATTTTGTAGTATATTCAACGCAAGATACATAGTTCTCGGTTCAATATTCATTGTAGCAT